>NW_026600503.1:125000-221398 GCF_029448725.1 Salvelinus fontinalis
AGTGGATCGTAGTAGAGGTAGCCTGATAGTGTTAGAGTGGATTGTAGTAGAGGTAGCCTGATAGTGTTAGAGTGGATTGTAGTAGAGGTAGTCTGATAGAGTGGATTGGAGTAGAGGTAGTCTGATAGTGTTTGAGTGGATTGTGGTAGAGGTAGCCTGATCGTGTTTGAGTGGATTGTGGTAGAGGTAGTCTGATAGTGTTAGAGTGGATTGTAGTAGAGGTAGTCTGATAGAGTGGATTGTGGTAGAGGTAGCCTGATAGTGTTAGAGTGGATTGTGGTAGAGGTAGCCTGATAGAGTGGATTGTGGTAGAGGTAGTCTGATAGAGTGGATTGTGGTAGAGGTAGTCTGATAGTGTTAGAGTGGATTGTGGTAGAGGTAGCCTGATCGTGTTTGAGTGGATTGTGGTAGAGGTAGTCTGATAGTGTTAGAGTGGATTGTAGTAGAGGTAATCTGATAGAGTGGATTGTGGTAGAGGTAGTCTGATAGTGTTTGAGTGGATTGTAGTAGAGGTAGCCTGATAGTATTAGAGTGGATCGTAGTAGAGGTAGCCTGATAGTGTTAGAGTGGATTGTAGTAGAGGTAGCCTGATAGTGTTAGAGTGGATTGTGGTAGAGGTAGCCTGATAGTGTTAGAGTGGATTGTGGTAGAGGTAGTCTGATAGTGTTAGAGTGGATTGTGGTAGAGGTAGCCTGATAGTGTTAGAGTGGATTGTGGTAGAGGTAGTCTGATAGTGTTAGAGTGGATTGTGGTAGAGGTAGCCTGATAGTGTTAGAGTGGATTGTGGTAGAGGTAGTCTGATAGTGTTAGAGTGGATTGTGGTAGAGGTAGTCTGATAGTGTTAGAGTGGATTGTGGTAGAGGTAGCCTGATCGTGTTTGAGTGGATTGTGGTAGAGGTAGTCTGATAGTGTTAGAGTGGATTGTAGTAGAGGTAGTCTGATAGTGTTAGAGTGGATTGTAGTAGAGGTAGTCTGATAGTGTTAAAGTGGATTGTAGTAGAGGTAGCCTGATAGTGTTAAAGTAGATTGTGGTAGAGGTAGCCTGATCGTGTTAGAGTGGATTGTGGTAGAGGTAGCCTGATAGAGTGGATTGTGGTAGAGGTAGCCTGATAGTGTTAGAGTGGATTGTGGTAGAGGTAGTCTGATAGTGTTAGAGTGGATTGTAGTAGAGGTAGCCTGATAGTGTTAAAGTGGATTGTGGTAGAGGTAGCCTGATAGTGTTAGAGTGGATTGTAGTAGAGGTAGCCTGGTCGTGTTAGAGTGGATTGTGGTAGAGGTAGCCTGATAGTGTTAGAGTGGATTGTAGTAGAGGTAGCCTGATAGTGTTAAAGTGGATTGTGGTAGAGGTAGCCTGATAGTGTTAGAGTGGATTGTAGTAGAGGTAGCCTGATAGTGTTAAAGTGGATTGTGGTAGAGGTAGCCTGATAGTGTTAGAGTGGATTGTAGTAGAGGTAATCTGATAGAGTGGATTGTAGTAGAGGTAGCCTGATGCTAGTGTTAAAGTGGATTGTGGTAGAGGTAGCCTGATAGTGTTCGAGTGGATCGTGGTAGAGGTAGCCTGATAGTGTTAGAGTGGATCGTAGTAGAGGTTGCCTGATAGTGTTTGAGTGGATTGTGGTAGAGGTAGTCTGATAGTGTTAAAGTGGATTGTGGTAGAGGTAGCCTGATAGTGTTAAAGTGGATTGTGGTAGAGGTAGCCTAATAGTGTTAGAGTGGATTGTAGTAGAGGTAGCCTGATAGTGTTTGAGTGGATTGTGGTAGAGGTAGCCTGATGCTAGTGTTAAAGTGGATTGGGAAACCATATACATCCATAATGGACTGGATCAACTAGGGCCTGCAGTCTTTCCCTCCTAGAGCTTCAGGGGCTGCATGCATTGGATTCAGCCAAGCCAATGATGAATTGGAGAGAGAAATCACTTGAGTGTGTATGTGTACAGTATGCAGATGTAGTTTATCATTCAACCCCCTCTCCTCTACCTCTCTACCTGAGGACTCATGGACTTACGTTAGTCATTAACTCTCTGCTCCAACATGAATAGATGTCCTGTAATGCTAAGTAGTCGCTGCGTTGCTTCTCATATTCCATGCCTTGGCAAAGTCAAGTGATTTCTCTGTCTCTAGCATGCACGCGCACAGACACACTGTGCACACACTGTACACACACACACACAGACACATACACACCACCATATGTTAATGATGTATGTACATCTCTGGCTTCCTGGGTGCCCTCGTTTCCTTCATTCATTAATCATGAGTGAATAAATACCTTAAATCATTGTATAATCTAGTACCTTTGTTGACCAGAGTTACAGTACAGACTACCCATTATTATACCCTAGTAAGTAGATCATTATTACCCTGTAGTAAGTACATATATACTGCATGATAATAGTAGTCGTGTATAATCTAGTATATTTGTGGCCCTACAGAACGTATTGACCATAATGTTACAATGCACACTGTTAAAATAAAGGTGCTTAGCAGTTTGAACCCTGGAAGTCACATGACTGGGAATACAGATATACATCTGTTGGTCACAGATTTCACATGACTGGGAATACAGATATACATCTGTTGGTCACAGATTTCACATGACTGGGAATACAGATATACATCTGTTGGTCACAGATTTCACATGACTGGGAATACAGATATACATCTGTTGGTCACAGATGACACATGACTGGGAATACAGATATACAGTGGGGCAAAAAAGTATTTAGTCAGCCACCAAATGTGCATGTTCTCCCACGTAAAAGGACTTAGAGAGGCCTGTAATTTTCATCATAGGTACACTTCAACTATGACAGACAAAATGAGAAGGAAAAAATCCAGAAAATCACATTGTAGGATTTGTAATGAATTTATTTGCAAATTATGGTGAAAAATAAGTATTTGGTCACCTACAAACAAGCAAGATTTCTGGCTCTCACAGACCTGTAACTTCTTCTTTAAGAGGCTCCTCTGTCCTCCACTCGTTACCTGTATTAATGGCACCTGTTTGAACTTGTTATCAGTATAAAAGACACCTGTCCACAACCTCAAACAGTCACACTCCAAACTCCACTATGGCCAAGACCAAAGAGCTGTCAAAGGACACCAGAAACAAAATTGTAGACCTGCACCAGGCTGGGAAGACTGAATCTGCAATAGGTAAGCCGCTTGGTTTGAAGAAATCAACTGTGGGAGCAATTATTAGGAAATGGAAGACATACAAGACCACTGATAATCTCCCTCGATCTGGGGCTCCACGCAAGATCTCACCCCGTGGGTTCAAAATGATCACAAGAACGGTGAGCAAAAATCCCAGAACCACACGGGGGGACCTAGTGAATGACCTGCAGAGAGCTGGGACCAAGCGTAGTGTGTTACTGCCTACCATCAGTAACACACTACGCCGCCAGGAACTCAAATCCTGCAGTGCCAGACGTGTCCCCCTGCTTAAGCCAGTACATGTCCAGGCCCGTCTGAAGTTTGCTAGAGAGCATTTGGATGATCCAGAAGAAGATTGGGAGAATGTCATATGGTCAGATGAAACCAAAATAGAACTTTTTGGTAAAAACTCAACTCGTCGTGTTTGGATGCAACTCAGCATTCTTTGTCCTCCAAAGAACACCATACCTACTGTAAAGCATGGGAGTGGAAACATCATGCTTTGGGGCTGTTTTTCTGCAAAGGGAGCAGGACGACTGATCGTGTAAAGGACAGAATGAATGGGGCCATGTATCGTGAGATTTTGAGTGAAAACTTCCTTCCATCAGCAAGGGCATTGAAGATGAAACGTGGCTGGGTCTTTCAGCATGACAATGATCCCATTGGGGCAACGAAGGAGTGGCTTCGTAAGAAGCATTTCAAGGTCCTGGAGTGGCCTAGCCAGTCTCCAGATCTCAACCCTATAGAAAATCTTTGGAGGGAGTTGAAAGTCCGTGTTGCCCAGCAACAGCCCCAAAACATCACTGCTCTATAGGAGATCTGCATGGAGGAATGGGCCAAAATACCAGCAACAGTGTGTGAAAACCTTGTGAAGACTTACAGAAAACGTTTGACCTCTGTCATTGTCAACAAAGGGTATATAACAAAGTATTGAGATAAACTTTTGTTATTGACCAAATACTTATTTTCCACATAATTTGCAAATAAATTCATAAAAAATCCTACAATGTGATTTTCTGGATTTTTTTTCCTCATTTTGTCTGTCATAGTTGAAGTGTACCTGTGATGAAAATTACAGGCCTCTCATCTTTTTAAGTGGGAGAACTTGCCCAATTGGTGGCTGACTAAATACTTTTTTGCCCCACTGTACATCTGTTGGTCACAGATGTCACATGACTGGGAATACAGATATACATCTGTTGGTCACAGATGTCACATAACTGGGAATACAGATATACATCTGTTGGTCACAGATACCTTTAAAAGAAAGGTAGGAGTGTGGATCAGAAAACCAGTGAGTATCTAGTGTGACCACCATTTGCCTCATACAGCGTGACATGATCTCCTGTCGTACCCGTTGATCCAGAGCATCCCAAACATACTCAATGGGTGAGATGTCTGGTGAGTATGCAGACCATGGAAGAACTGGGAAATGCTCAAATTCCAGGAATTGTGTGCATATCCTTGCGACATTGGGCTGTGCATTATCATGCTGAATCGAAGTGATGGCGGTGGAAGAATGGCACGACAACGGGCCTCAGGATATTGTCACGGTATCTCTGTGCATTCAAATTGCCATCGTTAAAATGCAATTGTGTACGTTGTCCGTAGCTTATGCCTGCCCATACCATTACCCGACCGCCACCATGGGGCACTCTGTTCACAACCTTGACATCAGAGCACCTGTGATCTTTTACTTCAGGAAACATGGGTCCAACACTTTACCTGTTGCATTTATATTTTTGTTCAGTGTAGATGGGTGATATAAATGTTATCTTCAGATCAGATGACCATGATTTGGTTAAGGGCAAGAAGGACAACTGCTTGATGCATGGCTGCATGTATATAACAAACTCATATTGAAAGGAAAATACCCATTGATACAGGTACAGCATGCTCCTTCTGACACGACATCCAATAGAAACGCCTCTTCCTTCTCTGTTGACAAATCATTTTTATATCAACACAGGGACACAGCACTTTATATCACTTCAGTGTTGTGGAAAAACCTATTTCTGGACACATTATTCAAATCTCACAGTATACGTCTCAAATAACACCCTATTCACAACATAGTGCACTACTTTAGACCAAGAACCATAGCGCTCTTCAAAAGTAGTGCACTATGTAGGGAATAGGGTGCCATTGGGCTCTGGTAAAAGTAGTGCATTATGTAGGGAATAGGGTGCCATTGGGCTCTGGTAAAAGTCGTGCACTATGTAGGGAATAGGGTGCCATTGGGCTCTGGCAAAAGTAGTGCACTATGTACAGTGTAGGGTACAATTTAGGACACAACCCCAGTGTGTGGAGGGAGGAAGGAAGGAGAGGCTTCCTTCTATTTATTCTGTTTTTCTTCTGGAGTTTAGACTGATCTACTGCACTGGATACACATGTAGCATCACACACGCACGCCACACACACACACACACACACACACACACACACACACACACACACACACACACACACACACACACACACACACACACACACACACACACCACCCCACCCCACCCCACCCCCAACCTGCTTCCTCATTTAAGGTGTTTATGTAGTAAATGGCTAATGGCAGTACAGCTTAACAGTCTCAGTGGTTGTAATGGCAGTACATCTTCACAGTCTCAGAGGTTGTAATGGCAGTACATCTTAACAGCCTCAGAGGTTGTAATGGCAGTACATCTTCACAGTCTCAGTGGCTGTAATGGCAGTACAGTTTAACAGTCTCAGTGGTTGTAATGGCAGTACAGCTTAACAGTCTCAGTGGTTGTAATGGCAGTACAGCTTAACAGTCTCAGTGGTTGTAATGGCAGTATATCTTAACAGTCTCAGTGGCTGTAATGGCAGTACAGCTTAACAGTCTCAGTGGCTGTAATGGCAGTACAGCTTAACAGTCTCAGTGGCTGTAATGGCAGTACAGCTTAACAGTCTCAGTGGTTGTAATGGCAGTACAGATTAACAGTCTCAGTGGTTTTACAGCTCACATGTTAACAATGTCAGTGGTTGTACAGTCCACATGTTAACTGGGGTGTTATTTTTAGGGCCCATTATGCTGTTTGTTCATTCACTGGTACCTGCTAATACCTCTAGCTAAGTAGTGGTTCCCTCTTTTGACAGAGGATGAAGGAGAAACCATAATGCATTTCATTTTACCCTCATTTTCCATTGATGCCAGACTGACAGCAAACAACCCATTACTCTCCCTTATGTTGTGCTAGTTAAAAGAGCCATGAAAATTACAGAGCTACTCTCAAATGGCACCCTATTTCCTACATAGTGCACTAGTTTTGACCAGGGCTCGTGTCCAGGCTCTCTGTTTATGGAATGGCAGCAGAGTGTTTTTGCAGTACAGAGACTATGTCCCAAATGGCACCCCATTCCCTACAAGCCCTATAGGCCCTGGTCAGAAGTAGTGCACTATGTACAGATGGAGGGTCTTAATTTAACCAGAATTCTCACAGCAAAATAATCCTGCAGCAACAGGATTTGAACGTTTAGTCCATAATGTTGCTTGATCGGTGGTTGGGCTAGTACTTGGCCAAAAGTAGGCTACATAAAAGGTGTAATACTGTTAATATAACCGTGGGTTTTCAGTGAATTTATGTAAATGTATGTAAATCACAAAGCTTATCTGCGTTTCCTGCTGGGCAGGAACATTCTCAGTAATAAAAGAGTGATCAAATTAAGATCCTGCATCTGTAAGGAATCGGGTTGCCATTTGGGACACATTTACAGTGTATTTGGAACTGACAGACAGTTACACTAGCTCCATTACTGAGCCATCTCTCTCCTCTCAGCCTCCTCTTAGTCGCCTCTCTCCAAGTCTGCATAATTTTCATGCTTAAATGGATTTATTGTGAATACCGCATATTCTTATGAGATTTCCCTTCCCTTGCTGTCCTTCTTTCTTCCTCTTGCTCTCTCTTCTGGTGTTTATTTCTCTCTCTCTCTCTCTCTATTCATGTCCTCCTCCTCCCCCCTCTCTCTACTTTGTTTCTCCCAACCCTCTCTTTGTTTCTCCTCTCTCTTTTCTCTCTTTCTCTTTCTCCCCCTCTCTCGTTCTCCTGACCTCTCTCTCTCATCCCCCTCCCTCCCTCCCTCCCTCCCTCCCTCCCTCCCTCCCTCCCTCTCTCTCCACAGTTATGGGCTGCCTGTCGGTAGGAGTGGAGGGTCATGTATGATTGAAATAGCAGTAGATAATGGAACAGTGAAACATCAGGAGGAATCCTTGTTCCAGCCCGTGTCAGAGGTAAGCCCAGTTATCTGACTCAAAAGCTCCATGGCACCCCTTTTCCTATATAGTGCCCTCTATGGAACCTGGTCAAAACTAGTGCACTATATAGGAAATAGAGGGCCATTTGGGACTCAGCCCCAGTTATCTCAGCCGAGTCAAATCAAATCAAACTGTATTTGATGAGTCCCCTCATATGCAGCCATACATTGTCTAGGTTTGGCATTTGGACTGAGGGAATATTGCCTATGATCATGTCACGTATTCTGATTATACTGTATCACAAGCAGAGGACTCAATCAAACATGCAGTGTATTGTGTGTGTGTGTGGGGGGGGGGGGGGGGGGGGGGGGGTGTAACAGCAGTGATGTATACAGATACATACTGTCAATTAGATAATACATGGAAAGCATAACATGCACTATACAGACATGAAGAACAGCTGCTCTTTCCATGACATAGACTGACCAGGTGAATCCCTTGTTGATGTCACTTGTTGTTAAATCCACCTCAATCCGTGTAGATGAAGGAGAGGAGACACGTTACAGAAGGATTTTTAAACCTTGAGACAATTGAGACATGGATTGTGTATGTGTCTCATTCAGAGGGTGAATGGGCCAGACAACAGATTGAAGTGTCGTTCAACAGGGTATGGTAGTAGTAGCCAGGCGCACCGGTTTCTGTCAAGAACTGCAACGCTGCTGGGTTTTTCATGCTACACAGTTTCCTGTGTGTATCAAGAATGTTTGGGGGGGTTACAACTAAATGTTAAGAAGGTGTTCTTAATGTTTGGACACTCAGTGTACATTTTGAACTGAAAATTCCTCAGGTTATAACTCTGAAGTCTAGCAATGACATATCTACCAATTTGGTCGGGTTGCCCAGAAAATGTACTTATTGCAGCTTTAAATTGACCGTTAGGGGGGATTGTCGGTTCACTGGATTCACATCCAGAAAACACCTGATTTACATCCTAAATGGCACCCTATTCCCAAAATAATGTACTACTTCCCATAGGGCTCTGATCAAAAGTAGTGCACTAAGAGTAGTGCACTAAACGTAGTGCACTATGTAGGAAATAGGGTTCCATTTGGGACATAGGCATACTTTACCTTACCTGAAGATTTGTATTATTGATTACCATAGCAGGTCTTGTCTATACTGAGTATACCAGACATTAGGAACACCTTCCTAATATTGAGTTGCACCCACTCCTTTTGCCCTCAGAACAGCCTCAATTCGTCGGAGCATGGAATCTACAAGGTGTCAAAAGCGTTCCACAGGGATGCTGGCCCATGTTGGCTGGATGTTGTTTGGGTGGTGGACCATTCTTGATACACACGGGAAACTGTTGAGCGTGAAAAACCCAGCAGCGTTGCAGTTCTTGACACAAACCGGTGCGCCTAGCACCTACTACCATACCCCGTTCAAAAGCACTTAAATATGTTGTCTTGCCCATTCACCTTCTGAATAGCACACATACACAATCGATGTCACATGTCTCAAGGCTTAAAAATCCTTCTTTAACCGGTCTCCTTCCCTTCATCTACACTGATCGAAGTGGATTTAACAAGTGACGTCAATAAGGGATCATAGCTTTCACCTGGATTCACCTGGTCAGTCTATGTTTTGTACAGTCAGTGTATATCATAACTGACTAAATATCTGTAGTAATTTACACGGAACTGTGATGTAATGAACTATACAGTGAATCACATGGACTGTATATAGAAGACTTAACAGGCTTTGCTGATAACTAGTGTGTGTGTGTGTGCGTGTGTGCGTGTGTGCGTGTGTGCGTGTGTGTGTGTGTGTGTGTGTGTGTGTGTGTGTGTGTGTGTGTGTGTGTGTGTGTGTGTGTGTGTGTGTGTGTGTGTGTGTGTGTGTGTGTGTGTGTGTGTGTGTGTGTGTGTGTGTGTGTGTGTGTGTGTGTGTGTGTGTGTGCGCGCGCACCCGGCCTGTCCCCCTGCTACCTACCTACCTGCCTTTGAACGTGTGCATACATTTGTCTTTGTGACATCCTTCCAGGTAGCGTTGGGGCCTATATTCCTGGGGGACGTCCCCTCCCAAAGGGATCAGCCTGCCAGCACCAGGGAGGGGACGGGTTTTGTAGGCTGTATCAGGGAGCTGCAGGTCAACAATAAGGACATCTACATAGCAGGAGAGGCACTGGGAGGGAGGAACATCCACAACTGTGACACACCTGTCTGTCAGCAACTGCCCTGCCGCAATGGAGGCACCTGTGTCAGGTAGGATATGACCATGTGGATATTTCAGTAGTCTTTAAAACAGTATTAGTGTTTTGAAATACTGTCTTTGAGAGCTAAAAGTAATAGACTGAATTATCCAGCTCTATTTAATGTCACCTAATGGTCTTAAAAAATGTAAATCTTCCTACATTGATTAGTAGTAATGGACTCTTAATGAAGGTCCAGGTGCATCAAGGCTAATGGAAATGTGTGAGGCTAGAGGGCCGGCCATATCGCAGTGTATTGATTCATACCATTCATACTATCAGCCATGTTTCAGTCCACTATCTTAACAGTCATACCATTCACACTATCAGCCATGTTTCAGTCCACTATCTTAACAGTCATACCATTCACACTATCAGCCATGTTTCAGTCCACTATCTTAACAGTAATACCATTCACACTATCAGCCATGTTTCAGTCCACTATCTTAACAGTCATACCATTCATACTATCAGCCATGTTTCAGTCCACTATCTTAACAGTCATACCATTCACACTATCGGCCATGTTTCAGTCCACTATCTTAACAGTCATACCATTCATACTATCAGTCATGTTTCAGTCCACTATCTTAACAGTCATACCATTCACACTATCAGCCATGTTTCAGTCCACTATCTTAACAGTCATACCATTAATACTATCAGCCATGTTTCAGTCCACTATCTTAACAGTTATAGCATTCACACTATCAGCCATGTTTCAGTCCACTATCTTAACAGTCATACCATTCATACTATCAGCCATGTTTCAGTCCACTATCTTAACAGTCATACCATTCATACTATCGGCCATGTTTCAGTCCACTATCTTAACAGTCATACCATTCATACTATCAGTCATGTTTCAGTCCACTATCTTAACAGTCATACCATTCACAATATCAGCCATGTTTCAGTCCAATATCTTAACAGTCATACCATTAATACTATCAGCCATGTTTCAGTCCACTATCTTAACAGTCATACCATTCACACGATCAGCCATGTTTCAGTCCACTATCTTAACAGTCATACCATTCACACTATCAGCCATGTTTCAGTCCACTATCTTAACAGTCATACCATTCATACTATCAGCCATGTTTCAGTCCACTATCTTAACAGTCATACCATTCATACTATCAGCCATGTTTCAGTCCACTATCTTAACAGTCATACCATTCATACTATCAGCCATGTTTCAGTCCACTATCTTAACAGTCATACCATTCACACTATCAGCCATGTTTCAGTCCACTATCTTAACAGTCATACCATTCATACTATCAGCCATGTTTCAGTCCACTATCTTAACAGTCATACCATTCATACTATCAGCCATGTTTCAGTCCACTATCTTAACAGTCATACCATTCATACTATCAGCCATGTTTCAGTCCACTATCTTAACAGTCATACCATTCATACTATCAGCCATGTTTCAGTCCACTATCTTAACAGTCATACCATTAATACTATCAGCCATGTTTCAGTCCACTATCTTAACAGTCATACCATTGACACTATCAGCCATGTTTCAGTCCACTATCTTAACAGTCATACCATTCATACTATCAGCCATGTTTCAGTCCACTATCTTAACAGTCATACCATTCACACTATCAGGCATGTTTCAGTCCACTATCTTAACAGTCATACCATTGACACTATCAGCCATGTTTCAGTCCACTATCTTAACAGTCATACCATTCATACTATCAGCCATGTTTCAGTCCACTATCTTAACAGTCATACCATTCATACTATCAGCCATGTTTCAGTCCACTATCTTAACAGTCATACCATTCACACTATCAGCCATGTTTCAGTCCACTATCTTAAGAGTCTTTGACCAGTAAATAGCTAAGGTTATATTGAATCTCTACCCTCGACACGCGGACAACGTTAATCAATTTTTAAAATATATTTTTGCTAATTGAACACTTGACACAAATGAAAAAATCAGGTTAATAATATTTTGTGGTCAGATCATCAAGGCTGCCAAACGCAAAGCTCTACCGTCAGTCAGCGTTGTTAATTATGACTGTGAATTATTTTCCATCACGGTGCCAAACCCTCTTGAACCCCGTAGCTGGTGTAGGGTTATAGAGAGTTCACAGAGCAATCTTCATTCAGTCAATTGACCCGGGTGGCTCTGGCATAATACCAGATGGTTAAAGTATTGGCTGTGGGCATAATGGCTGGTGATTTGATTGCTTCCTGTCTTAATGTCATCGTTCTGTCTTCTACAGCCTGTCTACATTTGCATATTACTGAGATATATTGAAAGAATTGTGTTTTTTATCATAAATGTCCATGGCTCAGCATCTTTGAGAATCTACTTGTTAGAAAAAGTGCTATATAAAACATACATATATATAAATATATATATATATATATATTCTTATAGAATTTGAAAACATACAATCTACCTGCAGTTAATTATTATTATTAAGACTGAACATTGCACATTGTCTGTAGTTTATAAAAGAAACAACTCAAGGTCCTAGGAATAATCATTAGGCCAAATTATCAATGAGGAACAAACAAAGACTATGTATGCGTCCCAAATGGCACCCTATTCCATACAAATGGCACCCTATTCCCTACAAATGGCTCCCTATGCCCATAGGTCTTTGGTCCAAAGTAGTGCACTATAAAGGGAAAAGGGTACCATTTGGAACTCAGGCCTATAATCAGACAATGCTCCAGCCTATAGTGATGATGTACAACGTTCCCCTAAGGATACTTCAGAAAGAAAATGACTCATTAAAGAGTTGGTTGCAGAGATGTCTTTGAATTCTGGAGGACATATACATTCAAAAGAAGTGTAGGAGTTGAATTATAGATAAATTGTCTACTGTTTTAATAAGTTATTGTATGGGTATGTTCATTCTGTTTGTTGTGTTTTGAAATGTCCTAAATTCAAGGAATCCACACAACAGATAAGGGACTTTGAGTACAGCCTTGAGGAACCTTATTGTAAAGTGTTACCTTTAATAAAGCAGCAGAAGAGGTCTTGTTAAAACTCTGCTTTGCTGGTGACTGGCTGGCTGCCTGGCTGGCTGCCTGACGGGCTGGTGCCTGGCTGTTGCCGGCCTGGTTGGCTGGCTGGCTGCCTGGCTGGCTGCCAGACTGGCTGGTGCCTGGCTGGCTGGTGCCTAGCTGGCTGTTGCCGGGCTGGTTGGCTGGCTGGTGCCTGCCTGGCTGGCTGGTGCCTGGCTGGCTGTTGCCGGGCTGGTGCCTGGCTGGCTGGCTGGTACCTGACTGGCTAGCTGTTGCTTGGCTGGCTGGTGGCTGGCTGGTGGCTGGCTGATGCCTGACTGGCTGGCTGGCTGGTGGCTGGCTGGTGCCTGACTGGCTGGCTGGCTGGGGTGGAATGGCTACCAGATGTAGTGAAGGTGTGGATGGATAAGGGGATGCGGTAGGGTTGACACACACTTTAGTTCTTAATGGCTGTAATCAGAGGCTTGATTACATTAAATATGGGTAGTAACAAAATGGTTTTCCCATTTTTACCTTCACGCAATCATTTGATTACAAAGTGTGTTTATGTTTAGTGATTGTTGTGAATATGTAAATCGCATACACACATATCGTATTATCTGTATGTGAACCCACACACATGCATGTACACAAACACACTGTTCCACACACACAAACACACTGTTCCACACACACAAACACATCGTTCCACACACACAAACACATCGTTCCACACACACAAACACACCGTTCCACACACACAAACACACCGTTCCACACACACAAATACACCGTTTCACACACACAAACACACCGTTCCACACACACAAACACACTGTTCCACACACACAAACACACTGTTCCACACACACAAACACATCGTTCCACACACACAAACACACCGTTCCACACACACAAACACACCGTTCCACACACACAAACACGCCGTTCCACACACACAAACACACCGTTCCACACACACAAACACACCGTTCCACACACACAAACACACCGTTTCACACACACAAACACACTGTTCCACAAACACACCGTTCCACACACACAAACACACCGTTCCACACACACAAACACACCGTTACACACACACAAACACACCGTTCCACACACACAAACACACTGTTCCACACACACAAACACACTGTTCCAAACACACAAACACACCGTTCCACACACACAAACACACCGTTCCACACATAAAGGACTTCTTGTAGTCTCCTCTACCATTGAAGGACAAGAACGTTACAGGAACCTTACAAACCAACACACTGCTATTCATTATTAAAGGCTACATATTTAATCTGTTGAGTAGCAGATTAACTACTGAATAATGGATTGGCCTGCACATGATATCTCTGGCAGATGAGCTCTCAGTAATCAAGTTGTGTGGTGCCCAATGTCATAAACTGAGTACACCAAACATGAAAAACACCTTTCTAATATTGAGTTGCACCCCTCTACAGGGATGCTGACCCATGTTGACTCTGATGCTTCCCACAGTTGTATCAAGTTGGCTGGATGTCCTTTGGGTGGTGAACCATTCTTGATACAAACAGGAAACTGTTGAGCGTTAAAAAAAAACAGTAGCATTGCAGTTCTTGACACACACCGGTGCGCCTGACACCTACTACAATACCCCGTTCAAAGGCACTTAAATATTTTCTCTTGCCCGTTCACCCTCTGAGTGGCACACATACACAACCCATGTCTCAGTTGTCTCAAGGCTTCAAAATAAGTGCAAGTTGGTGTTTTAAATGCAGCTCTTGATGGGATTTAGCTTTGTAGTCTATTGCCTTAGTCAGTTTGGCTTCATCACCTACTTATTGCAAATACTTTTGAGATAAAATGTACAAAGACAAAAAATATCCACCCAAAGGTTTTACTTTGAATTCAGAATGGATTCAGAATGCACTATTAATTTCAATGATAAATTCATTTTCCTCATGAAACAAAAACTGCACCATACATTATAAAACTATACCATACATTCACTCCCTGAAACTTGTAAATGGAGTCACTGCGAGGCATAGCTACCTAGGTCATGATCAAACTGGGTTAAAATGTTCTCCATATTTCACAGTGTTCTCCAACACACACACATTTGACAAGTAAAAATAATAAGCTGTCAGTACCATGGGTGATTTTATAAAACATGTCAAATAACCCCGTTGAAACAAACCCTGCTGAATCGTTTCAGGGAAATGTAAGGCGGAGGCGGACGGTTATAGCTCGTCATGAGGTTTTGTTCTCGGTTCAACAGAATCATGACCCAGCCATCTAGCACGGTGACGGTTCATGACCCAGCCATCTAACACGGTGCCGGTTCATGACCCAGCCATCTAACACGGTGACGGTTCATGGCCCGGCCTTCTAACACGGTGACGGTTCATGACCCAGCCATCTAACACGGTGACGGTTCATGACCCAGCCATCTAACACGGTGACGGTTTATGACCCAGCCATCTAACACGGTGACGGTTCATGACCCAGCCATCTAACACGGTGACGGTTCATGACCCAGCCATCTAACACGGTGACGGTTCATGACCCAGCCATCTAACACGGTGACGGTTTATGACCCAGCCATCTAACACGGTGACGGTTCCCGCTTCGGATTCTGCAGCTTTGACTCGCTGACACTGCTACAGGGAAACTTCAGCTGTTTAGTTGGCCTTGGTCACCGTAACCGTGGTAACTTTACGTTTTGGCTGGGCATTGAGTCAGAAGATATAGAACGCTTCTGTATGTAGTACCGCCCAGTTAAAGCTCCAGTATGTTTATCTCTGGCCCTGCAGTGGTGGAATAACACGTCAATATACACAGCGTCATTCTGAACTCGAACCACATACTGTAAATGTAATGCCTTCCAGACAATCATGTACTGTAAGATGGAGTTCAAGTAGATACTATTCAGCGCCATGCAGCACATAAACAAGCTAAAGTTCATGCTGAAAGTAGTGCATGAAAACCACACAACACACATAACAGATATGATCAACATCCTATAGGAAAATACACAACATCCTATAGGAAAATACACAACATCTTATTGAAAATACACAACATCCTATTGGAAAATACACAACATCCTATTGGAAAATACACAACATCCTATTGGAAAATACACAACATCCTATTGGAAAATACACAACATCCTATAGGAAAATACACAACATCTTATTGAAAATACACAACATCCTATAGGAAAATACACAACATCCTATAGGAAAATACACAACATCCTATAGGAAAATACACAACATTCTACTGGAAAATACACAACATCCTATAGGAAAATACACAACATCCTATAGGAAAATACACAACATCCTATTGGAAATACACAACATCTTATTGGAATTACACAACATCCTATAGGAAAATACACAACATCCTATAGGAAAATAAACAACATCCTATAGGAAAATACACAACATCCTATAGGAAAATACACAACATCCTATAGGAAAATACACAACATCTTATTGAAAATACACAACATCCTATTGGAAAATACACAACATCCTATTGGAAAATACACAACATCTTATTGGAAATACACAACATCTTATTGGAAATACACAACATCCTATAGGAAAATACACAACATCTTATTGAAAATACACAACATCCTATAGGAAAATACACAACATCTTATTGAAAATACACAACATCCTATAGGAAAATACACAACACCCTATAGGAAAATACACAACATCCTACTGGAAAATACACAACATTCTATTGGAAAATGCATAACATCTTATTGAAAATACACAACATCCTATTGGAAAATACACCACATCCTATTGGAAAATACACAACATTCTATTGGAAAATACACAACATCTTATTGAAAATACACAACATCGTGGCCTCCCGGGTGGCGCAGTGGTCTAGGGCACTGCATCGCAGTGCTAACTGCGCCACCAGAGTCTCTGGGTTCGTGCCCAGGCTCTGTCGCAGCCGGCCGCGACCGGGAGGTCCGTGGGGCGACGCACAATTGGCATAGCGTCGTCCGGGGTAGGGAGGGTTTGGCCGGTAGGGATATCCTTGTCTCATCACGCTCCAGCGACTCCTGTGGCGGGCCGGGCGCAGTGCGCGCCAGCCAAGGGGGGACAGGTACACGGTGTTTCCTCCGACACATTGGTGCGGCTGGCTTCCGGGTTGGAGGCGCGCTGTGTTAAGAAGCAGTACGGCTGGTTGGGTTGTGCTTCGGAGGACGCATGGCTTTCGACCTTCGTCTCTCCCGAGCCCGTACGGGAGTTGTAGCGAAGAGACAAGGTAGTAATTACTATCGATTGGATACCACGAAAATTGGGGAGAAAAATGTGACAAAAATTTTTAAAAAAATTAAAAAATAAATAAAATAAAAAATACACAACATCCTATAGGAAAATACACAACACCCTATAGGAAAATACACAACATCATATTGGAAAATACACAACATCCTATTGGAAAATACACAACATCATATTGGAAAATACACAACATCCTATTGGAAAATACACAACACCCTATAGGAAAATACACAACATCATATTGGAAAATACACAACATCCTACTGGAAAATACACAACATTCTATTGGAAAATGCATAACATCTTATTGGAAATACACAACATCCTATTGGAAAATACACAACATCCTATTGGGAAATACACCACATCCTATTGGGAAATACACCACATCCTATTGGAAAATACACCACATCCTATTGGAAATACACAACATCCTATTGGAAAATACACCACATCCTATTGGAAAATACACAACATCCTATTGGAAAATACACAACATCTTATTGGAAATACACAACACCCTATTGGAAAATACACCACATCCTATTGGAAAATACACCACATCCTATTGGAAAATACACCACATCTTATTGGAAAACACACAACATCCTATTGGAATATACACCACATCCTATTGGAAAATACACCACATCCTATTAGAAAATACACAACATCTTATTGGAAATACACAACATCCTATTGGAAAATAGACAACATCCTATTGGAAAATACACAACCCCCATATATAGACAGACGGCTTAGGTGAGGTTTACTACATTATCCTGTCTGTCTGTCTACATAATCAATCACCACAATCATTGTATTAATGACAAATAACGACCATGGCAGCTTTTCACAGAGTGTATTGGACTACAGTCATCATCTGACATGTCTTTAGATCTGAGCCTTACAACTGCCACTTCATTAGTAGAGGCTGCCTCCCTAATGGGACCCTATTCCCTGCCAGACCCCTGGTCAAAAGTAGTGCACTATACATGTAATAGGGTGCCATTTAGGACGCAGACAGAGTTGAATGTCCTATGTAATAAGGTCATCATGGTATTGGGGTTTGGTAGACATCTGCTTATCTTAGAGAGATACGCTATCTTTGTCTTCTTACAGACATTTTCTATGTAATAGCTGTGTGCTGTAACAGTCTCCACTTTTCTGGGAAGGCTTTCCACTAGATGTTGGAACATTGCTGCGGGGACTTGCTTCCATTCAGCCCATTCAGAGTATTAGAGGGGGCGGGCACTGATGTTGGGCAATTAGGCCTGGCTCGCAGTCGGTGTTCCAATTCATCCCAAAGGTGTTGGATGGGGTTGAGGTCAGGGCTCTGTGCAGGCCAGTCAAGTTCTTCCACACCGATCTCGACAAACCATTTCGGTTTGGACCTTGCTTTGCGCACGGGGGCATTGTCATGCTGAAACAGGAAAGGGCCTTCCCCAAACATTTGCCACAAAGTTAAAAGCACATAATTGTCTAGAGTGTCATTGTAAGCTGTAGCATAAAGATTTCACTTAACCCCAGACCATTATTCCTCCTCCACCAAACTTTACAGTTGGCACTATGCATTGGGGCAGCGTTCTCCTAGCGTCTGCCAAACCCAGATTCGTCCGTTGGACTGCCAGATGGTGAAGCGTGATTCATCACTCCAGAGAATGCGTTTCCACTGCTCCAGAGTCCAATGGAGGCAAACTTTACACCACTCCAGCCGACGCTTGGCATTGCATGTGGTGATGTTAGACCACGGAACCCCACTTCATGAAGCTCCCGAACAGTTCTTGTGGTGATGTTGCTTCCAGAGACAGTTTGGAACACGGTAGTGAGTGTTCCAACCGAAGACAGACAATTTTTACACACTAATCATTTTAGCACTCGGCGATCCCGTTGTGTGAGCTTGTGTGGACTACCACCTGACGGCTGAGCCGTTGTTGCTCCTAGACGTTTCCACTTACAATAAGAGCACATATAGTTGACCGGAGCAGCTATATCAGAGCAGACATTTGACGAACTGACTTGTTGGAAAGGTGGCATCTTATGACGGTGCCACATTGAAAGTCACTGAGCTCTTCGGTAAAGCCATTCTACTGCCAATGTTGGTGTATAGAGATTACATGGCTTGATTTTATACACCTGTCAGCAACGGGTGTGACTGAAATAGCCAAATCCATAAATTTGAAGGGGTGTCCACTTACTTTTGTGTATATATAGTGTATTTTGTATACAAATCCAACGTGCCCCTGTTAAAGTAGACTATGTACTGTATATTACACTGAACACATTTTAACACAGACATAAGTGTTCATCATGTAGTAGTTTTTAGATAACAGGTCAGACATACCATCATGTAGCTCCAAGGTGGCTTAGCAGTTCAGACGTCTTTTTCCGTATTGTCGTGTCGTGTCCTGTATATATATATATTTACACCTTTTCTTCACATATCTTTTATTTATTTTATTATCCAAGAACTCAACTACAAAAGCTTTCCTGCAAAAGCTTTCCTGCAACCCGCTTCACCAATTACAATAAGTATTATTTACCTCAATCTGAAAACCCATCGTGGAAGATAGCCAGGGGCTAATTCAGAAGCTAGCCTGAAAGCTAACCAGAAGCTACTCCGATAGCTAGCCAGAAGCTAATCTGCAGCTGCCCCGAAATTAGCCGGTTTGCTGGCTAGCGTTGGTGTTTCAGCTGCCCACGTTTTGCGGTCATCAGCTATTCCTTTAGCTCGATAATCTACCGGCACTTTTGTGCAACGCGACTCGGACCGGAGCATTCCGGGACTTTTTTTCACTCAGTTTCCCCGGATTCCAACCGCAGGCTCTGGACACTTGCACCTTGATTTCGCAGCTAGCTAGCTGCATACCGTGTGACTATTGGCTTACGTCGACCCCGGAGCAAACTCAAATCATGCTGGAGCTAGCCAGCTGAGGAGTTCCATCACCATCCGGACCCGTTCCTTTTGTTGCTGCTGCAGATACGGAACCCCACCGGGCCTTCACGACTGACTGCCGACGTTATCTGCCCGAGGGATTTATCCAACCGGCACCTCCGTCCCGACGTTACCTGAACGCTGATCTGAGGCCCGCTAATCGTTAGCTGTCTTATCGGCTGCTATCTGAACAAAACCCCACTACACGGAACCTACCGACGGAAACGCACGAGGTATCTACAAACAGACCTCCATCCTATGCTGCTACCGATAGCCATATACCCGGCCAGCTGTCTGGATCGCCACGACCCCAACCAACCTCTACTCACTGGACCCTTATTGATCACTCGATTAAGCATGCCTCTCCTTAATGTAAATATGCCCTGTCCATTGCTGTTCTGGTTAGTGTTTATTGGCTTATTTCACTGTAGAGATTCTAGCCCTGCTCTCTATACCATATCCAACCTCTCAGTTCCACCACCCACATATGCGATGACATCACCTGGTTTCAATGATGTTTCTAGAGACAAGTTCTCTCTCATCATCACTCAATACCTAGGTTTACCTCCACTGTATTCACATCCTACCATACCTTTGTCTGTACATTATTCCTTTAAACTATTTTATCGCCCCCAGAAACTTCCTTTTACTCTCTGCTCTAGTAGCTCTAGGCGACCAATTCTCATAGCTTTTAGCCGTACCATTATCCTACTTCTCCTCTGTTCCTCTGGTGATGTAGAGGTGAATCCAGGCCCTGCAGTACCTGGCTCCACTCCTATTCCCCAGGCGCTCTCTTTTGATGACTTCTGTAACCGTAATAGCCTTGGCTTCATGCATGTTAACATTAGAAGCCTCCTCCCTAAGTTTGTTTTGTTCACTGCTTTAGCACACTCTACCAACCCGGATGTTTTAGCCGTGTCTGAATCCTGGCTTAGAAAGACCACCAAAAATTCAGACATTTTTATCCCCAATTACAATATTTTCAGACAAGATAGAACGGCCAAAGGGGGCGGTGTTGCAATCTACTGCAAAGACTGCCTGCAGAGTTCTGTTATACTTTCCAGGTCTGTTCCCAAACAATTTGAACTTCTACTTTTAAAAATCCACCTCTCTAAAAACAAGTCTCTCACCGTTGCCGCCTGCTATAGACCACCCTCTGCCCCCAGCTGTGCTCTGGACACTATATGTGAACTGATTGCCCCCCATCTATCTTCAGAGCTCGTGCTGCTAGGCGACCTAAATTTGAACATGCTCAACACCCCAGCCACCCTACAATCTAAGCTTGATGCCCTCAATCTCACACAAATTATCAATGAACCTACCAGGTACAACCCCAATTCCGTAAACACGGGTACCCTCATAGATATCATCCTAACAAACTTGCCCTCCAAATACACCTCTGCTGTTTTCAACCAAGATCTCAGCGATCACTGCCTCATTGCCTGCATCCGTAATGGGTCAGCGGTCAAACGACCTCCACTCATCACTGTCAAACGCTCCCTGAAACACTTCAGCGAGCAGGCCTTCCTAATCGACCTGGCCGGGGTATCCTGGAAGGATATTGATCTCATCCCGTCAGTAGAGGATGCCTGGTCATTTTTTTTAAATGCCTTCCTCACCATCTTGAATAAGCATGCCCCATTCAAGAAATTTAGAACCAGGAACAGATATAGCCCTTGGTTCTCTCCTGACCTGACTGCCCTTAACCAACAGAAAAACATCCTATGGCGTTCTGCATTAGCATCGAACAGCCCCCGTGATATGCAACTTTTCAGGGAAGCCAGAAACCAATATACACAGGCAGTTAGAACAGCCAAGGCTAGCTTTTTCAAGCAGATATTTGCTTCCTGCAACACAAATTCAAAAAAGTTCTGGGACACTGTAAAGTCCATGGAGAATAAGAACACCTCCTCCCAGCTTCCAACCGCTCTGAAGATAGGAAACACTGTCACCACCGACAAATCCACTATAATTGAGAATTTCAATAAGCATTTTTCTACGGCTGGCCATGCTTTCCACCTGGCTACCCCTACCCCGGACAACAGCACTGCCCTCCCCTCTGCTACTCGCCCAAGCCTTCCCCATTTCTCTTTCTCCCAAATACAGTCAGCTGATGTTCTTAATGAGCTGCAAAATCTGGACCCTTACAAATCAGCCGGGCTAGATAATCTGGACCCTTTCTTTCTAAAACTATCTGCTGAAATTGTTGCCACCCCTATTACTAGCCTCTTCAACCTCTCTTTCGTGTCGTCTGAGATCCCCAAAGATTGGAAAGCAGCTGCGGTTACCCCCCTCTTCAAAGGGGGGGACACCCTTGACCCTAACTGCTACAGACCTATATCTATCCTACCCTGCCTTTCTAAGGTCTTCGAAAGCCAAGTCAACAAACAGATTACCGACCATTTCGAATCACACCACACCTTCTCCGCTATGCAATCTGGTTTCAGAGCTGGTCATGGGTGCACCTCAGCCACGCTCAAGGTCATAAACGATATCGTAACCGCCATCGATAGGAAACAATACTGTGCAGCCGTATTCATTGACCTGGCCAAGGCTTTTGACTCTGTCAATCACCACATCCTCATTGGCAGACTCGACAGCCTTGGTTTCTCTAATGATTGCCTCGCCTGGTTCACCAACTACTTCTCTGATAGAGTTCAGTGTGTCAAATCGGAGGGTCTGTTGTCCGGGCCTCTGGCAGTCTCTATGGGGGTGCCACAGGGTTCAATTCTTGGACCGACTCTCTTCTCTGTTTACATCAATGATGTCGCTCTTGCTGCTGGTGATTCTCTGATCCACCTCTACGCAGACGACACTATTCTGTATACTTCTGGCCCTTCTTTTGACACTGTGTTAACAACCCTCCAGGCGAGCTTCAATGCCATACAACTCTCCTTCCGTGGCCTCCAACTGCTCTTAAACACAAGTAAAACCAAATGCATGCTCTTCAACCGATCGCTGCCTGCTCCTGCCCGCCTGTCCAACATCACTACTTTGGACGGCTCTGACTTAGAATATGTGGACAACTACAAATACCTAGGTGTCTGGTTAAACTGTAAACTCTCCTTCCAGACCCACATCAAACATCTCCAATCCAAAGTCAAATCTAGAATTGGCTTCCTATTCCGCAACAAAGCATCCTTTACTCATGCTGCCAAACATACCCTTGTAAAACTGACCATCCTACCAATCCTCGACTTCGGTGATGTCATTTACAAAATAGCCTCCAAAACCCTACTCAATAAATTGGATGCAGTCTATCACAGTGCCATCCGTTTTGTCACCAAAGCCCCATATACTACCCACCACTGCGACCTGTACACTCTCGTTGGCTGGCCCTCGCTTCATACTCGTCGCCAAACCCACTGGTTCCAGGTCATCTACAAGACCCTGCTAGGTAAAGTCCCCCCTTATCTCAGCTCGCTGGTCACCATAGCAGCACCTACCTGTAGCACGCGCTCCAGCAGGTATATCTCTCTAGTCACCCCCAAAACCAATTCTTCCTTTGGACGCCTCTCCTTCCAGTTCTCTGCTGCCAATGACTGGAACGAACTACAAAAATCTCTGAAACTGGAAACACCTATCTCCCTCACTAGCTTTAAGCACCAGCTGTCAGAGCAGCTCATAGATTACTGCACCTGTACATAACCCATCTACAATTTAGCCCAAACAACTACCTCTTTACCTACTGTATTTATTTATTTATTTATTTTGCTCCTTTGCACCCCATTATTTCTGTCTCTACTTTGCACTTTCTTCCAATGCAAACCAACCATTCCAGTGTTTTTTTTGTTTTTTTTTTAGTTTTTATTTTACTTGCTGTGTTGTACTCACTTCGCCTCCATGGCCTTTTTATATTTTTATTTATTTATACATATATCTGTTTGCCTTCACCTCCCTTATCTCACCTCACTTGCTCACATTGTATATAGACTTATTTTTATTTTTTTTCACTGTATTATTGACTATATGTTTGTTTTTACTCCATGTGTAACTATGTGTTGTTGTATGTGTCGAACTGCTTTGCTTTATCTTGGCCAGGTCGCAATTGTAAATGAGAACGTGTTCTCAATTTGCCTACCTGGTTAAATAAAGGTTAAATAAAAATAAAAAAATGTGGTAGTTTTTAGATAACAGGTCAGACACATTTAGTTGCCAGTGAAGAGAGTGGCGGTCACTTAATCCTGCAGGAGCCACATGATGGTTAACACTTAAAGCCTACCACCTGACTGAGCAGTGTGTTAAAGCTCAATCAGAATGGAATTGATGTTTAACGGAGGTCCATAAAGCAGGACACTGACCTTACAGCTGATGATCATGTCATCATTAGTTCCTGCTGACCCTAAACACTGTGTATACGTCTGAAATGGCACCCTTTTCTCTATATAGTGCAGCAAGTTTGGCACCATATTCCCTATATAGTGCACTAAGTTTGGCACCATATTCCCTATATAGTGTAACTCTGTGTTGTTGTCTGTTCACACTGCTATGCTTTATCTTGGCCAGGTCGCAGTTGCAAATGATAACTTGTTCTCAACTAGCCTACCTGGTTAAATAAAGGTGAAATAAAAATAAAAATAAATAAATATAGTGCACTAAGTTTGGCACCCTATTCCCTATATGGTGCAGTGAGTTTGGCACCCTATTCCCTATATAGTGCACTACATACAGTGTTATGTATAATATTTATTTTAGGGTGGTGTTTCAGAAGCTTCCTGTGACCTGCCACTCCTGGAATGTTCATACTATTACCTGATGGACATGAAATACAACCAGGTATTAGATCTACAGTACATATGAGATTAGCATGTTACTATGGTAACATTTACTATGTTACATATTCACCTTTTAATGAAAATAGATTAAAACGTTTAGCAATTTCTTAAAAAGAAAATGTACCGCCGACTATGTCATAATTTAGTTTAATATTGATTGTAACAAGTCGTCAGCTGTTATTTAAATAAGTGTGTGAATTACGTCTGTTCACATTGAGAAACATTACTGGGTCATTCATTCTCACGTCCCAAGTGGCTCCTTATTCCCTATATAGTGCACTTCCTTTGACCTGAAGCTGGGACGAGACCGTCATCATCACACTGACCACCACATGGAAGGAGATGAAGAAGATCACCAGAGGACCCTCGCTGTTAGAAGTAGGGCCAGAAGTAGGGCCAGAAGTAGGGCCAGATGTAGGGCCAGAAATAGGGCCAGAAGTAGGGCCAGAAGTAGGGCCAGAAGTAGGGCCAGAAGTAGGGCCAGATGTAGGGCCAGCAGTAGTGACATAAATAGGGCCAGAAGTAGGGCCACTGTGTAGGGGTTAGGATGCCATTTGACTGATAATATTTACCACCGTTAACAGTCAGTGTGACATTTAAGCTGAAAACAAGACTTGACTTTACAGTCTATTTCCCTTCCTTCTAAGAAGCGTTCCACACAGTCATTCCAACAGTTCTAAATTCCAGCGACAGAAGGTAAATATTTAATTTCTAGAAGCGAGTTTCTGGAGGAGAAAGTGAAGGAAAATACATCCCGCAGTGCTGGCTGCTCAAGGCCCATTATTAATTTATAGACGTGAAACCCCACCAATGCTTTCTCTATCTGATATTATACATTTGAAAAGTGTGTGCCTCTTACAGAGGAGCTTATGAAGTGTAAATAATACGACTAGCCTAGCCTCCACTTCCTCTCCAACCCAGAGATAAAGCAACCGCATGAATATGAATTGAGAAAAGGAGAAGGGGATATGGTAGGAGAGTCATGTGTATACTTTTTGGGCCATATGTTTGCTCAACCACTCCCAATCAATTGGTTTCCTGCAGGTTATTTTCTGCGTCCTAAATGGTGCCCTATTCCCTATATAGAGCACTACTTTTGACCAGGGCTCATAGGGTATAGGGTGCCATTTGGGACACTGGTTATTATCTGCATTCACTGAAAGCACAGATGTGTTTACATTTTTGTAAGGAGCAGAAAGAGGCAGAACACACACACACACACACACACAGCTGCTGTTGAATCTGATGTGTTATCTGAATTAAATCTATAACATAACACCTGTCCATCTCCTCAACCAGCCAGTCCATCCATCTAACGAGGCAGCTCCTTTCTGCAGAACTCCAGTATGTCATACTGGATGCATTCCATCTGGGACTGATGGAGATATTGGTCATATCTTAGCTCGTCTCTATTGATTCATCACAGAGTTCAATACAGCGTTTTCCTCCATGAAGATGTTGATTATTTCTCTCTCTCTCTCTCTCAATTTAATTCACTTTATTGGCATGATGTAACAATGTACATATTGCCAAAGCTTATTTTGAATATTTACAATATACATTTTTTTTTTTTTTAATGAGAATCAAAATTGTCAACGGGACAACAGTAACAACAATAACCAACGGTCAAAATAACCATACATTCAACAATAACAATAAGCATACAGTAGAGTACATGTGCAGGTTGATTGGTCTGTCAGACACTGTCTCTCTCTCTCTCTTTCTCTCTTTCTCTTTCTTTCTCTCTCTTTCTCTCTCTCTTTCTCTCTCTCTCTTTCTCTCTCTCTTTCTCTCGCTCTCTCTTTCTCTCACTCTTTTTTTCTCTCCCTCTCTCTCTCTCTCTCTCTCTCTCAATTCAATTCAATTCGCTTTATTGGCATGACGTAACAATGTACATATTGTGCTTATTGTGCTTATTTTGGATATTTACAATATATTTACAATCTCTTTCTCTCTCTCTTCCCTGTACCTAGATAGAAACCACATCACTAGAACTACCAGGGTCCATTTCCTCTTGGTCCTAATGATCTCTCCTCTCTGTGTGTGTCTGTCTCTCTCTCCCTGTGTATAGTGATGCAGAGGACTGGTTCTGTGAGTGCCCTCCTCTCTACTCTGGTCGGCTCTGCCAGTTCACAGCCTGTGAGTGGAGCCCCTGTGGTCACGGAGCCACCTGTATCCCCAAGTCCTACCAGGAAGCTGTGTGTCTCTGCCCTTACGGAAGACAGGGCCTGCTGTGTGATGATGGTAAGATATAGACACAATATGTTATACATAATATATAACATTATAGCTATACATAATACATGCGTATCACAGGAGGCTGTTGAGGGGAGGACGGCTCATAATAATGGCTGGAACGGAGCTAATGGAATGGCATCAAACACAAGGAAACCATGGAAACCATATGTTTGATGTATTTGATATCATTCCACTGATTGCCGCTCCAGCCATTACCCCAAGCCCGTCCTCCCCAATTAAGGTGCCACCAACCTCCTGTGAAGCATATAAGGCATACAGTGTGACAGGGCCTGCTGTGTAGAGGAAGGTTAGACCCATAAATACAGTACTCTAATACCCGTTTCACACTACTGAGCCGTGCCGAGCTGTACTGCACTGGCCTGGTTAGTCATTCACATTGACCGTTGTTGCTGGACACTTGTTCTTGTTTGAAAGGATGACGTTTGATATGGCCAGCACGATAAGGATCATGTTGGCACAGATGTGTGTAAAGGATACAAAACTTCAGGGCATCTGACCTGGTTTCAAATAGTGTCTGTTTTCTTTCAAATATTTCAAATGCGCCTGATTGACCTGGCGTAGAGCAACGGGACCAATATAATAGTACCAAAAGTGCAAACCCCACCTAGCTGGCGCTCCAGGCAGGCTCAAATCAAACACTCAAAGTATGTGAAAGAAAACACATACTAGTTGAACCCAGGTCTGCTCCACAGTCTCAGGGATCGGTTGAGAGGCAACAGTGGAGAGATGAAAGATAGTGAAGAACAGCAAGGAAGTAAAAGGGAGAAGTTAATGAAATGGAAATCCTGCTGGAGGAAAAAGCTTGTGTCTTCCTTTGCGAATGGATTTTCACATTAGGGTGATAATAATCAATAGCTTTACAAAGTGTATCTATCTACTCTGCTGGATGTTCCAGAGAGGCGGTGGGGCTCTGATAAGTTCTTAAAAGGATATTTTCTAAGTAGCTGGCTGGTTTAGTGCTTTGGTTTTCCAAGCAGTCACCTTCAATAAGGGTTAACCTACAGACAAGGTATGCGTCCCAAATGGGACCCTATATAGTGCCCTACATTTTTATCCAGAGCTACTTATAGGAGCGACTAGGGTTAAGTGCCTTGCCCAAAGGCACATCGACAGGTTTTTCACCTAGTCAGCTCGGGGATTCGAGCCAGCAACCTTTCAGCTACTGGCCCAACCTCTTAACCGCTAGGCTACCTGTCTCCCTACTTGGGCTTTGGTCATAAGGAGTGCACTATAAAGGGAAAAGGAGTGCACTATAATGGGAAATGGAGTGCACTATAAAGGGGAAAGGAGTGCACTATAAAAGGAAAAGGAGTGCACTATAAAGGGAAAAGGTGTGCACTATCAAGGGAAAAGGAGTGCACTATAAAGGGAAAAGGAGTGCACTATAAAGGGAAAAGGTGTGCACTATAAAGGGAATTTTGGGTGCAGTCACGGACTATGAATCCAGTAATGTGTCCAGTTAAGATGAACACAAATACAGTATGGCACTATGCTACACTTAGAAAAGAAGGGTTCCTAAACGGCTCTTCAGCTGTTCCCATAGGAAAACCTTTTTTGGTTTCAGGTAGAACCCTATTTGGTTCTAGGTAGAACCCTTTTGGGTTCCATGTAGAACCCTCTGTGGAAAGGTTTTTATATGAAACCCAAAAGGGTTCTTTCTACCTGGAACCAATCTCTGTAGTTTACAGACCTGGCAACACTGTGTCCAATCTCTGTAGTTTACCGACCTGGCAACACTGTGTCCAATCTCTGTAGTTTAAAGACCTGGCAACACTGTGTCCAATCTCTGTAGTTTAAAGACCTGGCAACACTGTGTCCAATCTCTGTAGTTTAAAGACCTGGCAACACTGTGTCCAATCTCTGTAGTTTACAGACCTGGCAACACTGTGTCCAATCTCTGTATTTTAAAGACCTGGCAACACTGTGTCCAATCTCTGTATTTTAAAGACCTGGCAACACTGTGTCCAATCTCTGTAGTTTACCGACCTGGCAACACTGTGTCCAATCTCTGTAGTTTACAGACCTGGCAACACTGTGTCCAATCTCTGTAGTTTAAAGACCTGGCAACACTGTGTCCAATCTCTGTAGTTTACCGACCTGGCAACACTGTGTCCAATCTCTGTAGTTTACAGACCTGGCAACACTGTGTCCAATCTCTGTAGTTTACAGACCTGGCAACACTGTGTCCAATCTCTGTAGTTTACAGACCTGGCAACACTGTGTCCAATCTCTGTAGTTTACAGACCTGGCAACACTGTCCAATCTCTGTAGTTTACAGACCTGGCAACACTGTGTCCAATCTCTGTAGTTTACAGACCTGGCAACACTGTGTCCAATCTCTGTAGTTTAAAGACCTGGCAACACTGTGTCCAATCTCTGTAGTTTACCGACCTGGCAACACTGTGTCCAATCTCTGTAGTTTACAGACCTGGCAACACTGTGTCCAATCTCTGTAGTTTACAGACCTGGCAACACTGTGTCCAATCTCTGTAGTTTACAGACCTGGCAACACTGTGTCCAATCTCTGTAGTTTAAAGACCTGGCAACACTGTGTCCAATCTCTGTAGTTTAAATGAGATCGAAGGAAGAAAATGAAGGAAATAATGTGGAAAATTCATTTTCCAATTGCTAAATCTAACTTGGGTTGTCTCTGCCATCACTGGCTGAACCTCTGGGTCAAATATAATGAACTGTAAAGTAAAACATAAGTTAGCCTTCTCCGAGCCAGAACGGACCATAGGGCAGGATCCTCTTTCTGTAGTGTGAGGCAGCCTGATGTACAAGTACACCCATTGGACAAGGCGCTGGTATAACAAACAGTAGTAGGAAATCATGTTCTGTTCCTCCAGTGTTAGAACCTTAATGTCCGCTGCCTTTCTGTCATTTATCTACGGAAAATGGTCACGTTAATCAAACTAACATCCAATCAGATGCAAACATTCCATTGTCATGAATATTGTGAAAATAGGGGGAAAACAAAATGTTCTTATTCTGCTCTAATCTAATGGGGAGGCAGCTTGGTGGAGAGAGCTCTAATCTAATGAGGAGGCAGCTTGGTGGAGAGAGCCCTAATCTAATGAGGAGGCAGCTTGGTGGAGAGAGCCCTAATCTAATGGGGAGGCAGCTTGGTGGAGAGAGCCCTAATCTAATGGGGAGGCAGCTTGGTGGAGAGAGCCCTAATCTAATGGGGAGGCAGCTTGGTGGAGAGAGCCCTAATCTAATGAGGAGGCAGCTTGGTGGAGAGAGCCCTAATCTAATGAGGAGGCAGCTTGGTGGAGAGAGCCCTAATCTAATGGGGAGGCAGCTTGGTGGAGAGAGCCCTAATCTAATGAGGAGGCAGCTTGGTGGAGAGAGCCCTAATCTAATGGGGAGGCAGCTTGGTGGAGAGAGCCCTAATCTAATGGGGAGGCAGCTTGGTGGAGAGAGCCCTAATCTAATGGGGAGGCAGCTTGGTGGAGAGAGCCCTAATCTAATGAGGAGGCAGCTTGGTGGAGAGAGCCCTAATCTAATGGGGAGGCAGCTTGGTGGAGAGAGCCCTAATCTAATGAGGAGGCAGCTTGGTGGAGAGAGCCCTAATCTAATGAGGAGGCAGCTTGGTGGAGAGAGCCCTAATCTAATGAGGAGGCAGCTTGGTGGAGAGAGCCCTAATCTAATGAGGCAGCTTGGTGGAGATAGCCCTAATCTAATGAGGAGGCAGCTTGGTGGAGAGAGCCCTAATCTAATGAGGAGGCAGCTTGGTGGAGAGAGCCCTAATCTAATGAGGAGGCAGCTTGGTGGAGAGAGCCCTAATCTAATGGGGAGGCAGCTTGGTGGAGAGAGCCCTAATCTAATGAGGAGGCAGCTTGGTGGAGAGAGCCCTAATCTAATGAGGAGGCAGCTTGGTGGAGAGAGCTCTAATCTAATGGGGAGGCAGCTTGGTGGAGAGAGCCCTAATCTAATGGGGAGGCAGCTTGGTGGAGAGAGCCCTAATCTAATGAGGAGGCAGCTTGGTGGAGAGAGCCCTAATCTAATAAAGCAGCTTGGTGGAGAGAGCCCTAATCTAATGAGGAGGCAGCTTGGTGGAGAGAGCCCTAAACTAATGAGGAGGCAGCTTGGTGGAGAGAGCCCTAATCTAATGAGGAGGCAGTTTGGTGGAGAGAGCCCTAATCTAATGAGGAGGCAGCTTGGTGGAGAGAGCCCTAATCTAATGAGGAGGCAGCTTGGTGGAGAGAGCTCTAATCTAATGAGGAGGCAGCTTGGTGGAGAGAGCCCTAATCTAATGAGGAGGCAGCTTGGTGGAGAGAGCTCTAATCTAATGAGGAGGCCGTTTGCTGGCGAGAGCCCTAATCTAATGAGGAGGCAGCTTGGTGGAGAGAGCCCTAATCTAATGAGGAGGCAGCTTGGTGGAGAGAGCCCTAATCACACTCTTTATCTCTCTCTCTGACACACACACAAACACACACACAAACACACACACACACACACAAACACACAGTCTGAGCTGAGTGCCCTGATGTCAAATAGAGTCCTCTAATCATAGTGTGTCACATTGAGAGTGGCTGACATTTGAATTTAAATCCTGACACCCTCAGATAACATCACCGTCAATATATAGGGGCCCTGGTTTAAAGTAGACCACCAAATAGGGAGTAAGGTTCCATTTGGGACGTAGTCGGCGTTTTCCTCGTGTTTCGTTTGGACGTGCAGCTACTTACTCCAATGGTTACGCTAACTCGTTACATACATGTTGTTATAGATACAGAGTGGGTAGGAAGGTATGTCAACATACATCTTTTGACATTTTAAGAAAACAAGAATGAAGGATTTTCAGTTCAGAAAGATCATTTAGAGAAAGTCTGCTTTTGCTGTGTTTACTGTATTTGCTATTACAGTACCGTACTGTTCAGTCTGTTTGTTCAGCCTGTGGAATATTGAAGGGTTTGTGGAGTTCAAGGTTAGCTACTGAGAGAAGGGAAACACTAGGAAACAGTATGGATGTGTGGTGAATGCTGTTAAGCCCAATACCCTTTAGAAAAACATAAACAATATGGATTTTCTACACTGAGTCTACAAAACATTAAGAACACCTTCCTAATATTGAGTTGCACCCACTCCTTTTGCCCTCAGAACAGCCTCAATTCGTCCTGGCATGGACTCTACAAGGTGTCAAAAGCGTTCCACAGGGATGCTGGTCCATGTTGGCTCCAATGCTACCCACAGCTGTGTCAAGTTGACTGGATGTCCTTTGGGTGGTGGGCCATTCTTGATACTCACGAGAAACTGTGTGAAAAACCCAGCAGCGTTGCAGTTCTTTACATAAACCAGTGCGCCTGGCACCTACTACTATACCCCGTTTAAAAGGCACTTCAATAAGTTGTTTTGCCCATTCACCCTCTGAATGGCACACATATACAATCCATGTCTCAATTGTCTCAAGGCTTAAAAATCCTTCTTTAACCTGTCTCCTCCCCTTCATCTACACTGATTGAAGTGGATTTAACAAGTGACATCAATAAGGGATCATAGCTTTTACCTGGATTCACCTGGTCAGTCTATGTCATGGAAAGAGCAGGTGTTCTTAATGTTTTGTCCACTCAGTGCATTTTTCTCTTGGAAATATGGGTTTTATTTTCCCCGACTTGTATCATCACCACCTTCCGGTCTTACAGCTCAAACTGATCTGGGACCTGGCTATCACATATATAACAGCAGAGATAATACTAAACTTCCTGTCTTACAGCTCAAACTGATCTGGGACCTGGCTATCACATATATAACAGCAGAGATAATACTAAACTTCCGGTCTTACAGCTCAAACTTATCTGGGACCTGGCTATCACATATATAACAGCAGAGATAATACTAAACTTCCGGTCTTACAACTCAAACTGATCTGGGACCTGGCTATCACATATATAACAGCAGAGATAATACTAAACTTCCGGTCTTACAGCTCAAACTGATCTGGGACCTGGCTATCACATATATAACAGCAGAGATAATACTAAACTTCCTGTCTTACAGCTCAAACTGATCTGGGACCTGGCTATCACATATATAACAGCATAGATAATACTAAACTTCCTGTCTTACAGCTCAAACTGATCTGGGACCTGGCTATCACATATATAACAGCAGAGATAATACTAAACTTCCGGTCTTACAGCTCAAACTGATCTGGGACCTGGTAATCACATTTATAACAGCAGAGATGGTACTAAACGTCCTGTCTTACAGCTCAAACTGATCTGGGACCTGGCGATCACATATATAACAGCAGAGATAATACTAAACCTCCTGTCTTACTTATTCTCTTCATGATGCTGTGCTGTATGTCATTTCTGGAAGGATTAGATTGCAGTGTTATTTTTTGGCTTGTTGTAGGAAATATTTTCCCACAGTTGTGGGTGGATTCAGTAGGCTACACACAGTTCAAATAAATCTGCAGGCCTCAATCTCAAATGAATGGGAATGATTATTCATTTATTTTATTTTCATTTGGGAATCCGACCTCTTCATTTACTTGAAATAGGCATCTGTTTTCTCTGCCTAGAAGCAATGTTGTGTATTTTCCCCATTGCTAGCTTTGATTGAATGGCAGCCAGCCATGTCAGCCAAGGTCTTATAATGTGTTAGACATTCATTCCCACGTGGAGAGGAGAACACCATATAAACTTCTACTGTACTTGGTGGAAATAGTTAATGTTGTATCTCCCAGAGCTTCTGGTATGTGGTCTATTGTAGTGTATAATAATACATTACTCCTAGCTACAGGAGTTAGGACCAGACTACATGAGGTGAACTCAGAAACTCAGAATAACAACAGCAGGCTTTATGGTGTCTATTGATTTGTGTTGTTCAAACCGTCGGTTTACAACAAATATAATAACACAAGCTACTCCCAATAAGTCAGCCTTAAGGCTTCCTGTATCAGTATAGATTGGGTGGGAGCAGGGGAAGGGTCGGTATAGATTGGGTGGGAGCAGGGGAAGGGTCGGTAGGTTATATTTTTAATGGTTGTGGGTGCATCCCAAATGGCACCCTATTTCTTACATAATGCACTTCCTGATGGATCTGGTCAAAAGTAGTGCACTATTTAGGGGATAGAGTGCCATTTTGGACGTAGCACCGCCATGTTCAGTTCATACCGACGGAGCGCGAGGAAAGATGTGGAATGCTTGAGGCACCTAGAGAGAAGAGACCAATCACTACTCTCAGTGCTATCACGCAGATGTAACATAACATAGCGGGCGCAAAAAGACGTCTGAGTGTAGTTCCCACATCCTGTTTCAGAAGAAAGAGAAGCTACTGTCGGTTGAATTAGCTGTTTTTCTGAAAAACGGATGCATGCGGTTACTGTAAAACCCACTTAGGATGTTAGGATGTCAGGATGTCAGGGAAAACACAGAACACCAAGATCTTCCACAACCGCTGAAACTGTCGATAGGAGGTTATGCCTGGGCTCCACCTACTGTTGTTGAACCTGTCGATAGGAGGTCACGCCTGGGCTCCACCTACCGTTGTTGAACCTGTTGATAGGGCGTCACGCCTGGGCTCCACCTACCGTTGTTGAACCTGTCGATAGGGGGTCACGCCTGGGCTCCACCTACCGTTGTTGAACCTGTTGATAGGAGGTTATGCCTGGGCTCCACCTACCGTTGTTGAACCTGTCGATAGGGGGTCACGCCTGGGCTCCACCTACCGTTGTTGAACCTGTTGATAGGAGGTTATGCCTGGGCTCCACCTACCGTTGTTGAACCTGTCGATAGGAGGTTATCCCTGGGCTCCACCTACCGTTGTTGAACCTGTCGATAGGAGGTTATGCCTGGGCTCCACCTACCGTTGTTGAACCTGTCGATAGGAGGTTATGCCTGGGCTCCACCTACCGTTGTTGAACCTGTCGATAGGGGGTCACGCCTGGGTTCTACCTACCGTTGTTGAACCTGTTGATAGGAGGTTATCCCTGGGCTCCACCTACCGTTGTTGAACCTGTTGATAGGAGGTTATGCCTGGGCTCCACCTACCGTTGTTGAACCTGTTGATAGGAGGTTATGCCTGGGCTCCACCTACCGTTGTTGAACCTGTTGATAGGAGATTATGCCTGGGCTCCACCTACAGTACAACCTTTTGTGCTTGTTGATGATATTTGATGGAGGAGGGGATTTGTACCCTGTGGATACCTCACTATCCTTTGTCAAATGTAGTGTATAGTGCCCTGAGCCATGACTATTCTGTCCTAGAAATAGCAATGTATATGACCCTTGACAAGAAGCTCAACAGGAATTCATGCTCATATCAGCTCTCCCTGCAAATAACCACAAAGAGGGGGAGGAGGAGGAGGAACAGGAAGAGAGGGAAGCTGCATTGCACTCAGAGAGCAGAGGTAAAACATGCTGCATGTCACTGAGGGAGCAGAGGTAAAAACATGCTGCATGCCACTGAGGGAGCAGAGGTAAAAACATGCTGCATGTCACTGAGGGAGCAGAGGTAAAAACATGCTGCATGCCACTGAGGGAGCAGAGGTAAAAACATGCTGCATGTCACTGAGGGAGCAGAGGTAAAAACATGCTGCATGCCACTGAGGAAGCAGAGGTAAAACATGCTGCATGTCACTGAGGGAGCAGAGGTAAAACATGCTGCATGTCACTGAGGGAGCAGAGGTTAAAACATGCTGCATACCACTGAGGGAGCAGAGGTAAAACATGCTGCATGTCACTGAGGAAGCAGAGGTAAAAACATGCTGCATGTCACTGAGGGAACAGAGGTAAAACATGCTGCATACCACTGAGGGAGCAGAGGTTAAAACATGCTGCATGCCACTGAGGGAGCAGAGGTAAAAACATGCTGCATGTCACTGAGGGAGCAGAGGTAAAAACATGCTGCATGTCACTGAGGGAGCAGAGGTAAAAACATGCTGCATGTCACTGAGGGAGCAGAGGTAAAAACATGCTGCATGTCACTGAGGGAGCAGAGGTAAAAACATGCTGCATGTCACTGAGGGAGCATCCACAGACTATCAGTTGAAACTGACTATAGAAACTCAGATTGAGCTGTTGCTATTAAACCGTGAAGCAGCCGTTCAATAAACACTGTGGAAATACAAACCCAGACTTAACAATAAACACTGTGGAAATACAAACCCAGACTTAACAATAAACACTGTGGAAATACAAAACTAGACTTAACAATAAACACTGTGGAAATATAAACCCAGACTTAACAATAAACACTGTGGAAATACAAAACCAATATAGAAACCAAATACAAAACCAGACATAACAATAACACTGTGGAAATACAAACCAATATAGAAACCAAATACAAAACCAGACATAACAATAACAACAGATTTTTTTCCTACATAACAGGCATCAATAATTCACTAGCCAAACAGAGGAGCACCGACCAGTCACAGAGGGGAGCTCTGTAAAGGACGGCACGCTGCTTGATTAGCGATTACAGCTTCCTCCTGAAGCGTCTTACCAGTTGGCGCCAAGTGAAAAAGCTAACAATTCACTGACGCAAGTGGAGACACCTCAGACTGAGGAATACGTTTCACAAATCCCCATGTTAGAACAGCTGTAGTGCAGAGTTAAGGGAATAGACTACCATTTGGGATGCAGACATTGTATGTAGACATGGAGGGCTAGAAGGGCTGAGGGGAAGGAAAGAGACAAAGAAAGAGAGAAGCAAATAATGAGAAAGAGAGAAAGAAAGAGAGAATATGCAAGTTAAAATATATTTGCTGAGATGTAGAGCCTAATGTTGTGTGCATGACCAGGGTCTGATTGGTGTGCCGAGATATGCCTCAGATGTTTACTTGATTCTGGGGAGGGAGGGGAGAGAGAGAGGAGGCAGAGAGAGAGGAGGGAGAGAGAGAGAGAGAGAGGAGGGAGAGAGAGAGAGAGAGAGAGGAGGGAGAGAGAGAGAGAGAGAGGGAGGGAGAGTGGGAGAGAAGAGAGAGAGAGACACAGAGAGAGAGAGAGAGAGAGAGGAGGGAGAGAGAGAGAGAGGGAGGGAGAGTGGGAGAGAGAAGAGAGAGAGAGACACAGAGAGAGAGAGAGAGAGGAGGGAGAGAGGATATTCCCATTAAGTCTCTCCCTGGTGTAAAATCCAGTGAATCAGTGGTCAGTGCTAAAATGGAAAGAGAACACGGGAGAAAGAGACAGGCAGCATTATTGAATCAACTATGCGTTTAGAACTAGTAAGCTGTTGATTGTAATTGATAATCACTGGGATTAGTTATTGTCCCCCTAGCTACCAGCAGTGAACATTATGTAGGGTATTTGAAATGTTGCTCGCCTGCCAAGAACCTTTGTTAGCAGCGACTAATGAAAAGAAAATGGGGATGGGGAAAAGGCAGTATTCTAAAACAGGCCATCATCCTTATATCATTGTGAGTTGGTGGCACGGCATGGTGTCTGTGGTACGGCATGGTGTCTGTGGTACGGCATGGTGAATCAACAGTGCCGTCTTGTGGCAGCTGCTAGTACTGCTGATGCTGGTGACGTGTTGGAAACGAAAAAATCAAAGACATTTATGGAATAGTGGTGTTAAGATTGATGTAGTAAGAGTTGTATATAGATATATGGTGATACAGAGATACATTGGTTCTGGGTGTAACACACAGTCCGGTGTGTAATATTTCAGCTACTGTACACTTCTATTTCATCCAGGTCTATAGTGTTTCATGTCCATAGGACTAAGATATGTAGGCTACTGTCAGTTATCCTCACTGGGGTTTCCTATTCTATTCTATTCTATACTGTCAGTTATCCTCACTGGGGCTTCTAGTCTATTCTATTCTATACTGTCAGTTATCCTCACTGGGGCTTCTAGTCTATTCTATTCTATACTGTCAGTTATCCTCACTGGGGTTTCCTATTCTATTCTATTCTATACTGTCAGTTATCCTCACTGGGGCTTCTAGTCTATTCTATTCTATACTGTCAGTTATCCTCACTGGGGCTTCTAGTCTATTCTATTCTATACTGTCAGTTATCCTCACTGGGGCTTCTAGTCTATTCTATTCTATACTGTCAGTTATCCTCACTGGGGCTTCTAGTCTATTCTATTCTATACTGTCAGTTATCCTCACTGGGGCCTCTAGTCTATTCTATTCTATACTGTCAGTTATCCTCACTGGGGCTTCTAGTCTATTCTATTCTATACTGTCAGTTATCCTCACTGGAGTTTCCAATTCTATTCTATACTGTCAGTTTTCCTCACTGGGGCTTCTAGTCTATTCTTTTCTATACTGTCAGTTTTCCTCACTGGTGCTTCTAGTCTATTCTATTCTATACTGTCAGTTATCCTCACTGGGGCTTCTAGTCTATTCTATTCTATACTGTCAGTTATCCTCACTGGGGCTTCTAGTCTATTCTATTCTATACTGTCAGTTATCCTCACTGGGGCTTCTAGTCTATTATTTTCTATACTGTCAGTTATCCTCACTGGGGCTTCTAGTCTATTCTATTCTATACTGTCAGTTATCCTCACTGGGGCTTCTAGTCTATTCTGTTCTATACTGTCAATTATCCTCACTGGGGCTTCCAGTCTATTCTATTCTGTACTGTCAATTATCCTCACTGGGGCTTCTAGTCTATTCTATTCTATACTGTCAGTTATCCTCACTGGGGCTTCTAGTCTATTCTATTCTATACTGTCAATTATCCTCACTGGGGTTTCCTAGTCTATTCTAGTCTATTCTATTCTTCTACCCTGTGCCATTATGTTAGATTACTCTTTATCGGTGAGCAATTGTAATGTTGTCGCATTTCTGCCTCGTATTTTTTGGTGAGCAACAGAACTATATGTTCCTCGATGGTGAGCAACAGAACTATATGTTCCTTGATGGTGAGTAACAGAACTATATGTTCCTTGATGGTGAGTAACATAACTATATGTTCCTTGATGGTGAGCAACAGAACTATATGTTCCTTGATGGTGAGTAACAGAACTATATGTTCCTTGATGGTGAGTAACATAACTATATGTTCCTTGATGGTGAGTAACAGAACTATATGTCCCTTGATGGTGAGCAACAGAACTATATTTGTCCTGGCTGGACGGCTCTGGCTGGTCCTGGCTGGACGGCTCTGGCTGGTCCTGGCTGGGCTGCTCTGGCTGGTCCTGGCTGGACGGCTCTGGCTGGTCCTGGCTGGACGGCTCATAACAGACGGACAGCTCTGACGGCTCGGGACAGACGAACAGCTCTGACGGTGCTGTGCAGGCAGACAGCTCAGACACTGGCTGCGCTGGAGAGGAGGAAGGCTCTGACCGCGCTGGACAGGTGGGAGCAGCTGGAGAGAGAATCCGGAGAGACAGCCTGATGCGGGGGCCTGCCACCGGTGGACTGGTACGTGGAGGTGGCACCGGGTATACCGGACCGTGAAGGAGGACACGCGCTCTTGAGCACCGAGCCTGCCCAACATTACCAGGTTGAATGGTCCCCGTAGCTCTGCCAGTGCGGCGAGGTGGAATAGCCCGCACTGGGCTATGCTGGCGAACCGGGGACACCATTCGTAAGGCTGGTGCCATGTATGCCGGCCCGAGGAGACGCACTGGAGGCCAGATGCGTTGGGCCGGCTTCATGACATCCGGCTCGATGCCCAACTTAGCCCTACCAGTGCGGCGAGGTGGAATAGCCCGCACTGGGCTAAGCACGCATACTGGGGACACCGTGCGCTTTACCGCATAACACGGTGTCTGACCAGTACGACGCCCTCTCACTCCACGGTAAGCACGGGGAGTTGGCTCAGGTATCCTTCCCGGCTTTGCCACACTCCTCGTGTTTCCCCCCCAATAAATTTTTGGGTCTGACTCTCGGGCTCCCAACCGCGTCGCCGCGCTGCCTCCTCATACCAGCGCCTCTCTGCCTTCGCTGCCTCCAGCCTTGGGACGGCGATATTCCCCTGGCTGAGCCCAGGGTCCTTTGCCGTCCAGGATCTCCTCCCAAGTCCAGGAGTCCTGGGTTTTTTCCCACTGCTGTCGCCTCCCTTCTCCACTCAGCTTGGTCCTAGATTGGTGGGTGGTTCTGTAACGGTCGTCATAATCCTCCTCCTCGGACGAGGAGGATAGGCGAGAAGGATCAGACCAATATGCAGAGTGGTTAGTGTTCATATTTAATGCAAATAGACAGAACACTTAACATACAAAAACAACAAACGTGACAAACCGCAAACAGTCCCGTGTGGTACATACACAGACACGCGATACAACCACCCACAGCAACCACGTGAATCACAGGCTGCCTAAGTATGATTCTCAATCAGGGACAACGATTGACAGCTGTCTCTGATTGAGAATCATACCCGGCCGAACACAAACATCCCAACATAGAACAAACACATCGACAACCCACCCCAACTCACGCCCTGACCAACTAAAATAATACAAGAGAAAGGAAAAACAGGTCAGGAACGTGACAATGGTGAGTAACATAACTATATTTGTCTTGATGGTGAGTAACAGAACTATATTTGTCTTAATGGTGAGTAACAGAACTATATTTGTCTTGATGGTGAGTAACAAAACTATATTTGTCTTGATGGTGAGTAACAGAACTATATTTGTCTTGATGGTGAGTAACATAACTATATTTGTCTTGATGGTGAGTAACAGAACTATATTTGTCTTGATGGTGTGTAACATAACTATATTTGTCTTGATGGTGAGTAACAAAACTATATGTTCCTTGATGGTGAGTAACATAACTATATTTGTCTTGATGGTGAGTAACAAAACTATATGTTCCTTGATGGTGAGTAACATAACTATATTTGTCTTGATGGTGAGTAACATAACTATATTTGTCTTGATGGTGAGTAACATAACTATATTTGTCTTGATGGTGAGTAACAAAACTATATGTTCCTTGATGGTGAGTAACATAACTATATTTGTCTTGATGGTGAGTAACATAACTATATTTGTCTTGATGGTGAGTAACATAACTATATTTGTCTTGATGGTGAGTAACAAAACTATTTGTTCCTTGATGGTGAGCAACGAACTGTAACACAGTTTGTATATTGCTTTTTATTTTCCTATGCAGCCATCAACATCACCCGGGCCAGGTTCAGTGGGAATGATGAGTTTGGATACACCTCGTTTATAGCGTACTCCTTCATCCCCAGTCTCAGTGTCTACTATGAGTTCCAACTGAAACTAACGTTCGCCGATGGAGCCTCAGCGCTGAAGGACAACCTCATCCTCTTCTCTGGACAGAAAGGACAGGGTGAGGATGGAGCAGTCTATTTTTCTTTTGTTAAAGGAGAGTTGAGTTCCATTCAACTTTTAGGATTTTTCATTAATTTGTTTTCAAAAGGAGTGGGGCAGTCCCAATGTGTAGCTCCTAATAGATTTTTCAGGGCGATAGATTACACACACACACACACACACACAACCACACAAACATACTCTCTCTCACACACACACACACACACACACACACACACACACACACACATACACATACACAAACACACACACACACACACACACACACACACACACACACACACACACACACACACACACACACACATACACATACACATACACATACACATACACACACATACACACACATACACACACACACAGACTTTCCACTCACTTTCTCGCTAATAAAGATATTTTTGCCAAGGGACTCCCTTTGGCAGAGTACGAGACTGTTTCAACCTGTTTCTACTGATGAGTGTTCCAGACATCTCCCTGCAATTAATTCAACTCTCATCTAAACTATTGTTTTCGACTTCAAGAGTTTTTTATTTTCTTTCAGAGAGGGTAATAAAATAAAGGCTGTAGCTGGCAGCCAATGGATGAAGAGGTAATACAAGCAAGCAAACGACTCCCATTCATTTATGTTCATAGCTTTTAATGTTCTTTGATATGAGGCAGATGAGACATAAATTGGATACACTATTATTAGGGACAGATGTAGCTCTAGCCTTCCTTTCCTTCCTTACTTCCTTCCCTTCCTTTCCTTTCTTTCTTTCTTCCTTCCTTCCTTCCTTCCTTCCTTTCCTTCCTTCCTTTCCTTCCTTTCTTCCTTCCTTCCTTAATTTCCTTTCCTTCCTTACTTTTAAATGTTTCCTTTCTCTCAGGTCAACTTTAATAGCTGCTTAACTGAATGCCATGTCATCAGTGCACAGTATGTTTAATCAAAAGACAGAGGGTGCATCCCAAATGGCACCCTATTCCCTATATAGTGCATATGTAGCCCACAGGGCTCTGGTCAAAACTAGCACTATGTAGGGAATAGGGTACCAGTTGGGACAGCTGAATAGGAAACACAAGGGTTGGGTTGTGGATCTTCTGCACTTGGCTGGTTCCCTCTAGAGATGACTATTTAGGGTGATTCATAGAGGGAGAGGAGGAAGGAGACAGCCAACTTGAATAATGATGCAGTCGTCAGGGGAAGGAACAGAACAGAAAGAGTCGCACTGTACAAAGAAAGAAAGAGGACAACATAAAAAGAGGGAAATTAAAAGGGAAGGATGACAAACAATGAACAACTATAATTGGTCTGATAAATTTACCTCAAACCTCCATGGGACATGTCATCCAGTAGAATGCTTTGCTTTATATTAAACATTGTGATGTTTTGGGATTGTATGACAACAATTACAAAATGTCTAATCAAGTTAGACGATTTCGAACTTTAGAAGCAATTATACCAAACATAGATATACAAACTATTGAAGAAATAGAAAAGTAGTAAGTATATAAAAACAAAAGTAGTCCTCCGTGACGCTGGTCCCTCCACCCATATACTGCTCCATGAAGCACAAACATCCTTCACTAGATGGTGTGACAAAGACTTCCTCACCCCAAAAAACATCAACATTATTGACATTTCATTGTTTTAGCTTAGATTCATTCAGACAGTTTTGAGGCAGAAATGGGATTCAGCAGACAATGTCACATAGGTCATATTTTCAAATGTTATGCAGCACATAGTAGCCGGACTACTTGCTGTATCCCATTACACTTTGTGAGATACGAGACCGATCAGTGCAGGCGGAATAGTCTGATGACGTAAGACAATGGGTTGTGTGTGTTTTGAGTCCATGCCATATGGTCCAGATATATAATACATATCCTATAGGCTTTTAATCATCATACAGCATGGAATCTATATTGTATATATGATATGTGTTCTATATTGTAAATATGTGTTCTGTATTGTATATATGCGTTCTATATTGTATATATGTGTTCTATATTGTATATATGTGTTCTATATTGTATATATGATATATGTGCTCTATATTGTTTATATGTGTCCTATGTTGTATATATGAAATATGTGTTCTATATTGTATATATGTGTTCTAGATTGTATGTATGTGTTCTATATTGTATATATGTGTTTTATATTGTATATATGATATATGTGTTCTATATTGTATATATGATATATGTGTTCTATATTGTATATATGTGTTCTATATTGTATATATTATATATGTGTTCTATATTGTATATATGAAATATGTGTTCTATATTGTATATATGATATATGTGTTCTATATTGTATATATGTGTTCTATATTGTATATATGATATATGTGTTCAATATTGTATATATGATATATGTGTTCTATATTGTATATATGTGTTCTATATTGTATATATGATATATGTGTTCTGTATTGTATATGTGATATATGTGTTCTATATTGTATATATGATATATGTGTTCTATATTGTATATATGTGTTCTATATTGTATATATGTGTTCTATATTGTATATATGATATATGTGTTCTATATTGTATATATGTGTTCTGTATTGTATATATGATATATGTGCTCTATATTGTATATATGTGTTCTATATTGTATATATGATATATGTGTTCTATATTGTATATATGATATATGTGTTCTATATTGTATATATGATATATGTGTTCTATATTGTATATATGATATATGTGTTCTATATTGTATATATGATATATGTGTTCTATATTGTTAATGTGATATGTGTGTTCTATATTGCATATATGATATATGTGTTCTATATTGTATATATGATATATGTGTTCTATATTGTATATATGATATATGTGTTCTATATTGTATATATGATAAATGTGTTCTATATTGTTAATGTGATATGTGTGTTATATATTGCATATATGATATATGTGTTCTATATTGTATATATGATATATGTGTTCTATATTGTATATATGTGTTCTATATTGTATATATGATATATGTGTTCTATATTGTATATATGAAATATGTGTTCTATATTGTATATATGATATATGTGTTCTATATTGTATATATGATAAATGTGTTCTATATTGTATATATGATATATGTGTTCTATATTGTATATATGTGTTCTATATTGTATATATGAAATATGTGTTCTATATTGTATATATGAAATATGTGTTCTATATTGTATATATGATATATGTGTTCTATATTGTATATATGATATATGTGTTCTATATTGTATATATGAAATATGTGTTCTATATTGTATATATGATATATGTGTTCTATATTGTATATATGAAATATGTGTTCTATATTGTATATATGATATGTGTTCTATATTGTATATATGATATATGTGTTCTATATTGTATATATGTGTTCTATATTGTATATATGATATATGTGTTCTATATTGTATATAGATGTTCTATATTTGTCATGACTTCCGCCGAAGTCGGCTCCTCTCCTTGTTCGGGCGAAGTTCGGCGGTCGACGTCACCGGTCTAGCCATCGCCGCTCCATTTTTCATTGTTCCATTTGTTTTGTCTTGTTCCCCGCACACCTGGTTTACATTTCCTAATCACACTGCATATATACACTGCTCAAAAAAATAAAGGGAACACTTAAACAACACAATGTAACTCTAAGTCAATCACACTTCTGTGAAATCAAACTGTCCACTTAGGAAGCAACACTGATTGACAATAAATTTCACATGCTGTTGTGCAAATGGAATAGACAAAAGGTGGAAATTATAGGCAATTAGCAAGACACCCCCAAAAAAGGAGTGATTCTGCAGGTGGTGACCACAGACCACTTCTCAGTTCCTATGCTTCCTGGCTGATGTTTTGGTCACTTTTGAATGCTGGCGGTGCTGTCACTCTAGTGGTAGCATGAGACGGAGTCTACAACCCACACAAGTGGCTCAGGTAGTGCAGTTTATCCAGGATGGCACATCAATGCGAGCTGTGGCAAAAAGGTTTGCTGTGTCTGTCAGCGTAATGTCCAGAGCATGGAGGCGCTACCAGGAGACAGGCCAGTACATCAGGAGACGTGGAGGAGGCCGTAGGAGGGCAACAACCGAGCAGCAGGACCGCTACCTCCGCCTTTGTGCAAGGAGGTGCACTGCCAGCGCCCTGCAAAATGACCTCCAGCAGGCCACAAATGTGCATGTGTCTGCTTAAACGGTCAGAAACAGACTCCATGAGGGTGGTATGAGGGCCCGACGTCCACAGGTGGGGGTTGTGCTTACAGCCTAACACCGTGCAGGACGTTTGGCATTTGCCAGAGAACACCAAGATTGGCAAATTCGCCACTGGCGCCCTGTGCTCTTCACAGATGAAAGCAGGTTCACACTGAGCACATGAGCACATGTGACAGACGTGACAGAGTCTGGAGACGCCGTTGAGAACGTTCTGCTGCCTGCAACATCCTCCAGCATGACCGGTTTGGCGATGGGTCAGTCATGGTGTGGGGTGGCATTTCTTTGTGGGGCCGCACAGCCCTCCATGTGCTCGCCAGAGGTAGCCTGACTGCCAATAGGTACCGAGATGAGATCCTCAGACCCCTTGTGAGACCATATGCTGACACATGCACATTTGTGGCCTGCTGGAGGTCATTTTGCAGGGCTCTGGCAGTGCACCTCCTTGCACAAAGGCGGAGGTAGCGGTCCTGCTGCTGGGTTGTTGCCCTCCTACGGCCTCCTCCACGTCTCCTGATGTACTGGCCTGTCTCCTGGTAGCGCCTCCATGCTCTGGACATTACGCTGACAGACACAGCAAACCTTTTTGCCACAGCTCGCATTGATGTGCCATCCTGGATAAACTGCACTACCTGAGCCACTTGTGTGGGTTGTAGACTCCGTCTCATGCTACCACTAGAGTGACAGCACCGCCAGCATTCAAAAGTGACCAAAACATCAGCCAGGAAGCATAGGAACTGAGAAGTGGTCTGTGGTTACCACCTGCAGAATCACTCCTTTTTTGGGGGTGTCTTGCTAATTGCCTATAATTTCCACCTTTTGTCTATTCCATTTGCACAACAGCATGTGAAATTTATTGTCAATCAGTGTTGCTTCCTAAGTGGACAGTTTGATTTCACAGAAGTGTGATTGACTTGGAGTTACATTGTGTTGTTTAAGTGTTCCCTTTATTTTTTTGAGCAGTGTATATTCCTCTGTTCCCCCCATGTCTTTGTGTGGAATTGTTTTGTTTTGTGTTTATTGTATCGTGCCAGTCTGTTTTTTTTTCACCCTGGGCATTGCCTGTACCCTATTGGGGACATTTTGGCGAAACTTATGGTTGTATTCTTGACGGTATTTTGCGCTTGTCACTTTTGCCAGGTGGCTTGAGTTGTAGCTGTTTGCGCCCGTCTGTTATTGCTTTTGGCAAATAAAGTCGCCTGATCACCTATCTCTGCTCTCCTGCACTTGACTCGAAAGACCAGCAGCGAAAACCCTGACAATATTGTATATATGTGTTCTATATTGTATATATGTGTTCTATGTTGTATATATGTGTTCTATATTGTATATATGTGTTCTATATTGTATATATGATATGTGTTCTATATTTTAAACTCAGCAAAAAAAGAAACTGCCCTTTTTCAGGACCCTGTCTTTCAAAGATAATTCGTAAAAATCCAAATAAATTCACAGATCTTCATTGTAAAGTGTTTAAACACTGTTTCCCAACCATAAACAATTAGTGAACAAGCACCTGTGGAACGGTCATTAAGACACTAACAGCTTACAGACGGTAGGCAATTAAGGTCACAGTTATGAAAACTTAGGACACTACCGAGGCCTTTCTACTGACTCTGAAAAACACCAAAAGAAAGATGCTCAGGGTCCTTGCTCATCTGCGTGAACGTGCCTTCGCCATGTTGCAAGGAGGCATGAGGACTGCAAATGTGGCCAGGGCAATAAATTGCAATGTCAGTACTGTGAGACGCCTAAGACAGTGCTACAGGGAGACAGGACGGACAGCTGATCGTCCTCGCAGTGGCAGACCACGTGTAACAATACCTGCACAGGATCGGTACATCCGAACATCACACCTGCGCGACAGGTACAGGATGGTAACAACAAATGCCCGAGTTACACCAGGAACGCACAATCCCTCCATCAGTGCTCAGACTGTCCGCAACAGGCTGAGAGAGGCTGGACTGAGGGCTTGTAGGCCTGTTGTAAGGCAGCTCCTCACCAGACATCACCGGCAACATCGTCGCCTATGGGCACAAACTCACCGTCGCTGGACTAGACAGGACTGGCAAAAAGTGCTCTTCACTGACGAGTCGGGGTTGTCTCACCAGGGGTGATGGTCGGATTCACGTTTATCGTCGAAGGAATGAGCGTTACACCGAGGCCTGTACTTTGGAGCAGGATCGATTTGTAGGTGGAGGGTCCATCATGGTCTGGGGCGGTGTGTCACAGCATCATCGGACTGCGCTTGTTGTCATTGCAGGCAATCTCAACGCTGTGCGTTACAGGGAAGACATCCTCCTCCCTCATGTGGTACCCTTCCTGCAGGCTCATCCTGACATGACGCTCCAGCATGACAATGCCACCAGCTATACTGCTCGTTCTGTGTGTGATTTACTGCAAGACAGGAATGTCAGTGTTCTGCCATGGCCAGCGAAGATCCCGGATCTCAATTCCATTGAGCACGTCTGGGACCTATTGGATTGGAGGGTGAGGGCTATGGCCATTCCCCCCAGAAATGTCCGGGAACTTGCAGGTGCCTTGGTGGAAGAGTGGGGTAACATCTCACAGCAAGAACTGGTAAATCTGGTGCAGTCCATGAGGAGGAGATGCACTGCAGTACTTAAGGCAGCTGGTGGCCACACCAGATACTGACTGTTACTTTTGATTTTGACCCCCCTTTTGTTCAGGGACACATTATTCCATTTCTGTTAGTCACATGTCTGTGGAACTTGTTCAGTTTATGTCTCCGTTGTTGAATCTTGTCATGTTCATACAAATATTTACACATGTTAAGTTTTCTGAAAGTGAACGCAGTTGACAGTGAGAGGACGTTTCTTTTTTTGCTAAGTTTATGTGTTCTGTATTGTATATATGATATATGTGTCCTATATTGTATATATACAGTATATATATGTGTTCCATATTTTAATTCTATGGTTCCAGGCATTGATGGAGATGACTTCCTAGTTCTGGGGGTTCGGAATGGCAGAATTGTTCACAAGTTCAACCTTGGATCTGGTGTGGGAACCATGGTCAGCGACCGGCTGAACCGTGAGATCGATATCCACACTGTGAACTTTGGCAGATCTCGGAGAACAGGATGGTTAAAGGTGCTTTGCTTTTTCAGTAACTTTCTACCCCTGAAAATAATGTGTAATCGATAGTGTGAGTTTCTCGGATGTTTTAGGATATGTATCATTTTGTAAAAAGGTTCCTTAATGCACTGTCATCTGAAAACATGACTGTTCCCATTCTGAGGTCAGAGGTCTGTGACTGGAATCTAAGCACATATGTCCATTGACAGACTGCTATAACAGGAGTCTTCTCTTTGTGGATCCATTGACAGACTGCTATAACAGGGGTCTTCTCTTTGCTGATCCATTGACAGACTGCTATAACAGGAGTCTTCTCTTTGTGGATCCATTGACAGACTGCTATAACAGGAGTCTTCTCTTTGCGGATCCATTGACAGACTGCTATAACAGGAGTCTTCTCTTTGCTGATGCATTGACAGACTGCTATAACAGGAGTCTTCTCTTTGTGGATCCATTGACAGACTGCTATGACAGGAGTCTTCTCTTTGTGGATCCATTGACAGACTGCTATAACAGGAGTCTTCTCTTTGTGGATCCATTGACAGACTGCTAGAACAGGAGTCTTCTCTTTGTGGATCCATTGACAGACTGCTATAACAGGAGTCTTCTCTTTGTGGATCCATTGACAGACTGCTATAACAGGAGTCTTCTCTTTGTGGATCCATTGACAGACTTCTATACCAGGAGTCTTCTCTTTGTGGATCCATTGACAGACTGCTATAATATGAGTCTTCTCTTTGTGGATCCATCAAGGCAGAGCCTGAGTATGGTGTACTGAATCTCTTCTGTATCCTTTCAGGTGGACGGACAGAGAAACAGGACAGGCTCTTCTCCAGGCCACCTGGCAGGTCTCAACGCGCAAAGCCAAGTCTTTGTAGGGGGATATAATGAATATACTCCTGAACTACTGCCCCTCGGATCCAGGTTTCGCAATGGCTTTCAAGGTAAGACATTACAGTGACTCCACCAGCTTTCACGGCAAGACATTACAGTGACTGTAGTATTGCCACTATAAGTAACTACTACCACCACTACTTACTATAGTGAGTATAAAATTAAACTGATAAACTGTATATAAACGCCTTTTTACAACAGCATTTATCACAGTGTTTGTAACATGGCCTAGACGTCTGTCGAGTGGCAGCAGCATAGTGACAGGCTAGTTGCAGACAGTCAGACAGTCAGAGGGAGTGCAACACCATTCAGAGGGGGGAGAGGAGGTTAGAATAGAGCTCCAAAGTTGATTGTGCCTGCGTCCTTTAAAGGGGCAATCTGGGATTGGTACGTTTATTTTTTTTACTTTTAAGTTGATCATATATAGCTATTGAGTGTTGAGGAATATAACTTATAAATGCCTCATGAGCTTAGTTCAACTGCCATACCCCATCACAACCCCAAATATAAGCTTGTTTTTACTGCATTGTTTGTAAACACTGTAATTGTAAACAAAACTCTGTATAGCTTCAAAACATGATTAAACTTCACTTTGATCTCATGGATGGTCAGTCCTTGCATCCATAGCTTCGCCTATGAATTTTACATTTCTCCAGCCCCATCCCTCAGCTGTTTACCAAAAACAGTGGCGGGTTAACAGTTTAGCTGTTTTTTTAATCATAGATTGGCCCTTTAATCACTTCACGCCTGTAAAGTTATGCATTCTCTGCAAATCCCATTTGGCCCTCTCATAAGTCAGTCAGACAAGGGCACCATCCAGATGATGATTGTCATAATCAGAATCAATTCTACTGGCTCCCAGCTGACCCTTAATGAAGCCTATGATTACATCCCAAATGGCAACCTATTCCCCATATAGTGCACTACTTTTGACCAGAGCCCTATTAGCCTCCTGGTTTAAAAGTAGTGCAGTGTATAGGCAACAGGGTGCCATTTGGGACAGAGCATCCTGAGTATAGTGTTGATTGTGATTGTTAATGCGAGTGGGGCAGCGTGGTGGGGATATCACCTCCATAACTAACAGTAATGATAATAACAGATATTGAATATCATCACAAGTTGTTAAGGCAGACGATTCTGCTGCCTCCACCGTGGTTATTGTCATGATGATAATGATGCCTTGTTATTGTGAAAGATCACTGTACTTTAAATGAAGGTGAACAAGTCTTTTTCCATTTGGTGGTTATATATTGCGACAGGAGCAATCTCCCTTGCTGCGTCCCAAATATAGTGCACTACCTTTTGACCAGAGCCGAATGGGGGTCAAAAGTAGTGCACTAAATAGGGAATAGGGTACTGTTTGGGACGTAGCCCGTCTGTCTGTTTGGTTCTATTGAACAAACATCCCTATGATTCTATCATCTCTGTATAAACATACACGCTTTGGAATGAAAATAAGCCTGACACACACACACACACACACATCAATTGACTTGCTGTAGCTAGGTGTTAGTGGTGCTGTACTGTAGTCCCACCATGCAGGTAACCAGAAAGCAGCCAGAGCCCAGGGCCTGGTAGATCACATGTTGCTTTAGCCTTTTTGCTAGACACATAATGACAACTAATCAGACACGTGTGTCTGTGTGTGAGTGAGACCTTCCTGCAGTCCTAATGGCTGGCAGTGAACACTTGTCTACCAGTTATCGGTACATCCTCACACCCCTGTGGACAGACTAGGTGGCTATGGGAAGGAAGACACTACAGCTGGCACACAAATGGCACCCTATTCCCTACATAGTGCACTACCCAATGGGCCCTGGTCGAAAGTGGTGCACTATATAGAGAATAGGGTGCAGTTTGGGATATACACAAAGACACTTCTGCTGTATCCCTAAACATGTCCTGGGTCAATTAATTTACACCTGCTAATCATATAATGACAAACTAACCAGAGAGAAAGGCACCAGCGCAGTGTGGATGTGTTTGTTATGGCCATGTTGAGATGTGTTTGTTGTGGCCATGTTGAGATGTGTTTGTTGTGGCCATGTTGAGATGTGTTTGTTGTTGAGATGTGTTTGTTGTGGCCATGTTGAGATGTGTTTGTGGCCACGTTGAGATGTGTTTGTTGTTGAGATGTGTTTGTTATGGCCATGTTGAGATGTGTTTGTGGCCACGTTGAGATGTGTTTGTTATGGCCATGTTTCGATGTGTTTGTGGCCATGTTGAGGTGTGTTTGTTGTGGCCACGTTGAGATGTGTTTGTTGCCACGTTGAGATGTGTTTGTTGTGGCCACGTTGAGATGTGTTTGTTGTGGCCACGTTGAGATGTGTTTGTTGTGGCCATGTTGAGATGTGTTTGTTGTGGTCATGTTGAGATGTGTTTGTTGTGGCCATGTTGAGATGTGTTTGTTGTGGCCACGTTGAGATGTGTTTGTTGTGGCCACGTTGAGATGTGTTTGTTGTGGCCATGTTGAGATGTGTTTGTTGTGGCAACGTTGAGATGTGTTTGTTGCCACGTTGAGATGTGTTTGTTGTGGTCACGTTGAGATGTGTTTGTTGCCATGTTGAGATGTGTTTGTTGTCATGTTGAGATGTGTTTGTTGCCATGTTGAGATGTGTTTGTTGTTGAGATGTGTTTGTTGCCATGTCGAGATGTGTTTATTGTGGCCACGTTGAGATGTGTTTGTTGTGGCCACGTTGAGATGTGTTTGTTGCCACGTTGAAATGTGTTTGTTGCCACGTTGAGATGTGTTTATTGTGGTCACGTTGAGATGTGTTTGTTGCCACGTTGAGATGTGTTTGTTGTCACGTTGAAATGTGTTTGTTGCCACGTTGAGATGTGTTTGTTGCCACGTTGAGATGTGTTTGTTGTGGTCACGTTGAGATGTGTTTGTTGTGGCCACGTTGAGATGTGTTTGTTGTGGTCACGTTGAGATGTGTTTGTTGTGGCCACGTTGAGATGTGTTTGTTGCCACGTTGAGATGTGTTTGTTGTCACGTTGAGATGTGTTTGTTGCCACGTTGAGATGTGTTTGTTGCCACGTTGAGATGTGTTTGTTGCCACGTTGAGATGTGTTTGTTGTGGCCACGTTGAGATGTGTTTGTTGTGGTCACGTTGAGATGTGTTTGTTGTGGCCACGTTGAGATGTGTTTGTTGTTGCCACGGTGAGATGTGTTTGTTGTGGCCACGTTGAGATGTGTTTGTTGTGGCCACGTTGAGATGTGTTTGTTGCCACGTTGAGATGTGTTTGTTGTTGCCACGTTGAGATGTGTTTGTTGTGGCCACGTTGAGATGTGTTTGTTGTGGCCACGTTGAGATGTGTTTGTTGTGGTCACGTTGAGATGTGTTTGTTGTTGCCACGGTGAGATGTGTTTGTTGTGGCCACGTTGAGATGTGTTTGTTGTGGTCACGTTGAGATGTGTTTGTTGTGGCCACGTTGAGATGTGTTTGTTGTGGCCACGCTGAGATGTGTTTGTAGTGGCCACGTTGAGATGTGTTTGTTGTGGTCACGTTGAGATGTGTTTGTTGTCACGTTGAGATGTGTTTGTTGTCACGTTGAGATGTGTTTGTTGCCACGTTGAGATGTGTTTGTTGTCACGTTGAGATGTGTTTGTTGCCACGTTGAGATGTGTTTGTTGTCACGTTGAGATGTGTTTGTTGCCACGTTGAGATGTGTTTGTTGTCACGTTGAGATGTGTTTGTTGTCACGTTGAGATGTGTTTGTTGCCATGTTGAGATGTGTTTGTTGTCACGTTGAGATGTGTTTGTTGTCACGTTGAGATGTGTTTGTTGCCATGTTGAGATGTGTTTGTTGTGGTCACGTTGAGATGTGTTTGTTGTGGCCACGTTGAGATGTGTTTGTTGTTGCCATGTTGAGATGTGTTTGTTGCCACGTTAAGATGTGTTTGTTACCACGTTGAGATGTGTTTGTTGCCACGTTGAGATGTGTTTGTTGCCATGTTGAGATGTGTTTGTTGTGGCCACGTTGAGATGTGTTTGTTGCCATGTTGAGATGTGTTTGTTGCCATGTTGAGATGTGTTTGTTGCCATGTTGAGATGTGTTTGTTGTGGTCACGTTGAGATGTGTTTGTTGTCACGTTGAGATGTGTTTGTTGCCACGTTGAGATGTGTTTGTTGTGGCCACGTTGAGATTGTCACGATCTATCACAAGGATGACGCTGGAGAGACGAAGCAGGTACGGGGAGTAACATTTAATAAATAACGGACATGGAACGAGACATAAACAGCTTAGCAAACAGAAAAACAATCAATGCAGAAGCGGGGAACAGAGCTGGGGAACTGACACATATAGGGGAGGAAATGAACAGGTGATAAGAGAGTCCAGGTGAGTCCAATAACGCTGATGCGCGTGACGAGGAAAGGCAGGTGTACGTGATGGATGGCAGGAGTGAGTGATGCAAGGCATTCTGGCGCCCTCAAGCGCCAGGGGGAGGGGAAGAGCGGGAGCAGACGTGACAGAGATGTGTTTGTTGTGGCCACGTTGAGATGTGTTTGTTATGGCCACGTTGAGATGTGTTTGTTGTGGTAACGTTGAGATGTGTTTGTTATGGCCACGTTGAGATGTGTTTGTTGTGGCCACGTTGAGATGTGTTTGTTGTGGTAACGTTGAGATGTGTTTGTTGTGGTAACGTTGAGATGTGTTTGTTATGGCCACGTTGAGATGTGTTTGTTGTGGTAACGTTGAGATGTGTTTGTTGTGGTAACGTTGAGATGTGTTTGTTATGGCCACGTTGAGATGTGTTTGTTGTGGCCATGTTGAGATGTGTTTGTTGCCACGTTGAGATGTGTTTGTTGTCACGTTGAGATGTGTTTGTTGTCACGTTGAGATGTGTTTGTTGCCATGTTGAGATGTGTTTGTTGTGGCCACGTTGAGATGTGTTTGTTGCCACGTTGAGATGTGTTTGTTGCCACGTTGAGATGTGTTTGTTGCCACGTTGAGATGTGTTTGTTGTTGCCACGTTGAGATGTGTTTGTTGCCACGTTGAGATGTGTTTGTTGCCACGTTGAGATGTGTTTGTTGCCACGTTGAGATGTGTTTGTTGCCATGTTGAGATGTGTTTGTTGCCATGTTGAGATGTGTTTGTTGTCACGTTGAGATGTGTTTGTTGTCACGTTGAGATGTGTTTGTTGCCATGTTGAGATGTGTTTGTTGTGGTCACGTTGAGATGTGTTTGTTGTGGCCACGTTGAGATGTGTTTGTTGTTGCCATGTTGAGATGTGTTTGTTGCCACGTTGAGATGTGTTTGTTGCCACGTTGAGATGTGTTTGTTGCCACGTTGAGATGTTTTTGTTGCCATGTTGAGATGTGTTTGTTGTGGCCACGTTGAGATGTGTTTGTTGCCACGTTGAGATGTGTTTGTTGCCACGTTGAGATGTGTTTGTTGCCATGTTGAGATGTGTTTGTTATGGCCACGTTGAGATGTGTTTGTTGTGGCCACGTTGAGATGTGTTTGTTGTTGCCATGTTGAGATGTGTTTGTTGCCACGTTGAGATGTGTTTGTTGCCACGTTGAGATGTGTTTGTTGCCACGTTGAGATGTTTTTGTTGCCATGTTGAGATGTGTTTGTTGTGGCCACGTTGAGATGTGTTTGTTGCCATGTTGAGATGTGTTTGTTGCCATGTTGAGATGTGTTTGTTGCCATGTTGAGATGTGTTTGTTGTCACGTTGAGATGTGTTTGTTGTGGTCACGTTGAGATGTGTTTGTTGCCACGTTGAGATGTGTTTGTTGCCATGTTGAGATGTGTTTGTTGCCATGTTGAGATGTGTTTGTTGTCACGTTGAGATGTGTTTGTTGTCACGTTGAGATGTGTTTGTTATGGCCATGTTGAGATGTGTTTGTTATGGCCACGTTGAGATGTGTTTGTTGTGGTCACGTTGAGATGTGTTTGTTGCCATGTTGAGATGTGTTTGTTGTGGCCACGTTGAGATGTGTTTGTTGTGGCCATGTTGAGATGTGTTTGTTGTGGCCACGTTGAGATGTGTTTGTTGTGGCCACGTTGAGATTGTCACGATCTATCACAAGGATGACGCTGGAGAGACGAATCAGGTACGGGGAGTAACATTTAATAAATAACGGACATGGAACGAGACATAAACAGCTTAGCAAACAGAAAAACAATCAATGCAGAAGCGGGGAACAGAGCTGGGGAACTGACACATATAGGGGAGGAAATGAACAGGTGATAAGAGAGTCCAGGTGAGTCCAATAACGCTGATGCGCGTGACGAGGAAAGGCAGGTGTACGTGATGGATGGCAGGAGTGAGTGATGCAAGGCATTCTGGCGCCCTCAAGCGCCAGGGGGAGGGGAAGAGCGGGAGCAGACGTGACAGAGATGTGTTTGTTGTGGCCACGTTGAGATGTGTTTGTTATGGCCACGTTGAGATGTGTTTGTTATGGCCACGTTGAGATGTGTTTGTTGTGGTCACGTTGAGATGTGTTTGTTGTGGTCACGTTGAGATGTGTTTGTTGTGGCCACGTTGAGATGTGTTTGTTATGGCCACGTTGAGATGTGTTTGTTGTGGTAACGTTGAGATGTGTTTGTTGTGGCCACGTTGAGATGTGTTTGTTGTGGTAACGTTGAGATGTGTTTGTTGTGGCCACGTTGAGATGTGTTTGTTGTGGTCACGTTGAGATGTGTTTGTTATGGCCACGTTGAGATGTGTTTGTTGTTGCCAGATTGAGATGTGTTTGTTGTGGCCACGTTGAGATGTGTTTGTTGTTGCCACGTTGAGATGTGTTTGTTGTGGCCATGTTGAGATGTGTTTGTTGTTGCCACGTTGAGATGTGTTTGTTGCCATGTTGAGATGTGTTTGTTGTTGCCACGTTGAGATGTGTTTGTTGCCATGTCGAGATGTGTTTGTTGTCACGTTGAGATGTGTTTGTTGTTGCCACGTTGAGATGTGTTTGTTGTTGCCACGTTGAGATGTGTTTGTTGCCACGTTGAGATGTGTTTGTTGTGGCCACGTTGAGATGTGTTTGTTGTTGCCACGTTGAGATGTGTTTGTTGCCACGTTGAGATGTGTTTGTTTGTTGCCACGTTGAGATGTGTTTGTTGTGGCCACGTTGAGATGTGTTTGTTGTTGCCACGTTGAGATGTGTTTGTTGTGGCCACGTTGAGATGTGTTTGTTGTGGCCACGTTGAGATGTGTTTGTTGTGGCCACGTTGAGATGTGTTTGTTTGTTGCCACGTTGAGATGTGTTTGTTGTGGCCACGTTGAGATGTGTTTGTTGTGGCCATGTTGAGATGTGTTTGTTGTGGCCACGTTGAGATGTGTTTGTTGCCACGTTGAGATGTGTTTGTTGTTGCCACGTTGAGATGTGTTTGTTGTTGCCACGTTGAGATGTGTTTGTTGTGGCCACGTTGAGATGTGTTTGTTGTTGAGATGTGTTTGTTGTGGCCATGTTGAGATGTGTTTGTTGCCACGTTGAGATGTGTTTGTTGTTGCCACGTTGAGATGTGTTTGTTGCCACGTTGAGATGTGTTTGTTGCCACGTTGAGATGTGTTTGTTGCCACGTTGAGATGTGTTTGTTGTGGCCACGTTGAGATGTGTTTGTTGTTGCCACGTTGAGATGTGTTTGTTGTTGCCACGTTGAGATGTGTTTGTTGCCACGTTGAGATGTGTTTGTTGCCACGTTGAGATGTGTTTGTTGTGGCCACGTTGAGATGTGTTTGTTGCCACGTTGAGATGTGTTTGTTGTTGCCACGTTGAGATGTGTTTGTTGCCACGTTGAGATGTGTTTGTTGTGGCCACGTTGAGATGTGTTTGTTGTGGCCACGTTGAGATGTGTTTGTTGTGGCCACGTTGAGATGTGTTTGTTGTGGCCACGTTGAGATGTGTTTGTTGTGGCCACGTTGAGATGTGTTTGTTGCCACGTTGAGATGTGTTTGTTGTGGCCACGTTGAGATGTGTTTGTTGCCATGTTGAGATGTGTTTGTTGTGGCCACGTTGAGATGTGTTTGTTTGTTGTCACGTTGAGATGTGTTTGTTGCCACGTTGAGATGTGTTTGTTGTGGCCACGTTGAGATGTGTTTGTTGTGGCCATGTTGATTCTTACTGGATCACAGGATAATGAAGTAGCCTTGTCCCAGACAGAATGGCCCTAGGGCATGATAACTATTTCCTGTTTCTGTAGCGTGAGTAGCCTTGTCCAGATAGAATGGCCTATAGGGCAGGAGATATATTGCCTTTTTCTGTAGCGTGAGGCAGTTTGATGTACAAGTCCAACCCCTGGAGAGAACGCTAGTAAAATGAATTGGGAAAAGGGGTTGAATGCATAGAAATATAATTCATATTCTGTTGTTGAGTTGTTGTTCTCCATCAGCTGTGTTGAGTTGTTGTTCTCCATCAGCTGTGTTGAGTTGTTGGTCTTCATCAGCTGTGTTGAGTTGTTGTTCTCCATCAGCTGTGTTGAGTTGTTGTTCTCCATCAGCTGTGTTGAGTTGTTGTTCTCCATCAGCTGTGTTGAGTTGTTGTTCTCCATCAGCTGTGTTGAGTTGTTGGTCTTCATCAGCTGTGTTGAGTTGTTGTTCTCCATCAGCTGTGTTGAGTTGTTGTTCTCCATCAGCTGTGTTGAGTTGTTGGTCTCCATCAGCTGTGTTGAGTTGTTTGTCTTCATCAGCTGTGTTGAGTTGTTGGTCTCCATCAGCTATGTTGAGTTATTGTTCTCCATCAGCCATGTTGAGTTGTTGTTCTCCATTAGCCATGTTGAGTTGTTGTTCTCCATCAGCTGTGTTGAGTTGTTGTTCTCCATCAGCTGTGTTGAGTTGTTGTTCTCCATCAGCTGTGTTGAGTTGTTGTTCTCCATCAGCTGTGTTGAGTTGTTGTTCTCCATCAGCTGTGTTGAGTTGTTGGTCTCCATCAGCTGTGTTGAGTTGTTGTTCTCCATCAGCTGTGTTGAGTTGTTGTTCTCCATCAGCTGTGTTGAGTTGTTGGTCTTCATCAGCTGTGTTGAGTTGTTGTTCTCCACCAGCTATGTTGAGTTGTTGGTCTCCATCAGCTGCCTCCGTATTGTATTTGTCTGCGTAGCTGCTGAATTCAAACACAATAATCACAAAGCATGCCAACAGCTTGCCCTAAACAAGATGGTAATAAAATATACATTTAAGTGTGAAATGTTGCATGTTTAAAAAAAAAGATTTTAAAAATAAAACAATTATGTCCAATTTAATGATGGCAAGATGTTTAATCAGATTTTAACAAGATATTACTGTAATGCTTTTCTTTAGACTTCTACAATGTGTTTATCATAATAACTAAAGGTCATATCTTACAGACTCTCATTTCATCCAGCTGTGACACATTAAGATAATACACACACTGGTTGGTTTTTACCTTTGTTAAATGTTTTCGCTTTAATGTCAGTTTGTTTTGATTAGATTTCTATATGCCTCAGGCATTCAGAGCTGACTGGTGTTGATTTCCTTTTATCAGACTGTCAGAAATATATTTTGATCTTCTTATAGGTGGGTTATACTTGTCTAAAACAAATGACAAACACAAAGTTTGCACAGAGAGTTTAGTAATTTATTCATGTTTATGTGGTTGAAGGGACTGGTAATTCATTTGAGCTTTAACACCAGTGATAAGAAGTTACTTCAGATGGTCAAAGGTTACTGTTATGTTAACTCATTGGTTTTGACATTAATAGTCCATGACGAATATAATGCCTTTAAAACAATGCTAGTCTAGTCATTGAAATATAATGCCTTTAAAACAATGCTAGTCTAGTCATTGAAATATAATGCCTTTAAAACAAAGCTAGTCTGTTCATTGAAATATAATGCCTTTAAAACAATGCTAGTCTAGTCATTGAAATATAATGCCTTTAAAACAATGCTAGTCTGTTCATTGAAATATAATGCCTTTAAAACAATGCTAGTCTAGTCATTGAAATATAATGCCTTTTAAACAATGCTAGTCTGTTCATTGAAATATAATGCCTTTAAAACAATGCTAGTCTAGTCATTGAAATATAATGCCTTTAAAACAATGCTAGTCTAGTCATTGAAATATAATGCCTTTAAAACAATGCTAGTCTAGTCATTGAAATATAATGCCTTTAAAACAATGCTAGTCTAGTCATTGCATATGCTGTTCTAACAGTATGTGAGGTGTGGATACTCTAGATCTGACTGATTGGACATCAATATGGGTTGCATCTCAAATGGCAACATATTCCCTATATAGTTCACTACCTTTGACCAGAAATAGTGCCCTGTACAGGGAATATGGTGCCATTTAGGACACACCCTGAACTCTCTGTTAGCTCAAACATAATTTCCTCAGTGTCATCTACAGTATACTCTTATCTAATACCAAATATCACCCTCCTCATCCTCTTATCTAATACCAAACATCACCCTCCTCATCCTCTTATCTAATACCAGACATCACCCTCCTCATCCTCTTATCTAATACCAAACATCACCCAGACATCACCCTCCTCATCATCTTATCTAATACCAGACATCACCCTCCTCATCCTCTTATCTAATACCAAACATCACCCTCCTCATCCTCTTATCTAATACCAAACATCACCCTCCTCATCCTCTTATCTAATACCAGATATCACCCAAACATCACCCTCATCATCCTCTTATCTAATACCAAACATCACCCTCCTCATCCTCTTATCTAATACCAAACATCACCCTCCTCATCCTCTTATCTAATACCAGACATCACCCAGACATCACCCTCCTCATCCTCTTATCTAATACCAGACATCACCCTCCTCATCCTCTTATCTAATACCAGACATCACCCTCCACATCCTCTTATCTAATACCAAACATCACCCTCATCATCCTCTTATCTAATACCAAACATCACCCTCATCATCCTCTTATCTAATACCAAACTTCACCCTCCTCATCCTCTTATCCAATACCAAACATCACCCTCCTCATTCTCTTATCTAATACCAGATATCACCTAAACATCACCCTCCTCATCCTCTTATCTAATACCAAACATCACCCTCCTCATTCTCTTATCTAATACCAGATATCACCCAAACATCACCCTCCTCATCCTCTTATCTAATACCAAACATCACCCTCCTCATTCTCTTATCTAATACCAGATATCACCCAAACATCACCCTCATCATCCTCTTATCTAATACCAAACATCACCCTCCTCATCCTCTTATCCAATACCAAACATCACCCTCCTCATTCTCTTATCTAATACCAGATATCACCCAAACATCACCCTCCTCATCCTCTTATCTAATACCAGACATCACCCTCCACATCCTCTTATCTAATACCAAACATCACCCTCATCATCCTCTTATCTAATACCAGACATCACCCTCCTCATCCTCTTATCTAATACCAAACATCACCCTCCTCATCCTCTTATCTAATACCAGACATCACCCTCCTCATCCTCTTATCTAATACCAAACATCACCCTCATCATTCTCTTATCTAATACCAGATATCACCCAAACATCACCCTCCTCATCCTCTTATCTAATACCAGACATCACCCTCCACATCCTCTTATCTAATACCAAACATCACCCTCATCATCCTCTTATCTAATACCAGACATCACCCTCCTCATCCTCTTATCTAATACCAAACATCACCCTCCTCATCCTCTTATCTAATACCAGACATCACCCTCCTCATCCTCTTATCTAATACCAAACATCACCCTCATCATCCTCTTATCTAATGGCAAACATCACCCTCATCATCCTCTTTAACCATCTGTAATTGTTGACGACAGTATATATTTGCAGTTTGGCAACACACACACACACACATATGCATGCGCACACAGAAGTCTTTCATTGTAGTTGACAGTGATCTAATGGGATGACAGTTTGACGACTAAAAATGAATGCTTCTGTTGTTTCCCTGAAGCAATGAGAATCAAAGGTAACAGGGCTGGAAACACACACACACACACACACACACATACACACACACACAAGGTAGAGCTAGAGACGGCATCATGCCATGAAAATTCCTGCGTGAACATGACATTTCCACAGCGTCCTGTTTATTCCAATGACTAATGCTGCAGAGAGAGCGAGAAGGGGGTCTGCGCACAATGCAGAGATGGTGTGTCTAGGCAAGGGTCTGTGTGTTGTTTTGCATGTGTGTGTGAGAGAGAGAGCTGGTTTCCAAGCCTAGGCTAGTGTGTTCTGGAGGATTTATATTTATAGTAGACAGTGTGCGTCCCAAATGACTCCCTATTCCCTTGATAGTGCACTACTTCTGACCAGGGCCCATAGGAAATAGGGTGTCATTTGGGACACAGACCTAGTGGTCCGCAGATACAGACCAAACAAATATTTTCTATGCAACTTCCCCTGTTGCAGTCGACAGAATATTTCTCCTGTTGCAGTAGACAGAATATTTATCATGTTGCAGTAGACAGAATACTTCCCCTGTTGCAGTAGACATGATATGTCCCCTGTAGCAGTAAATACATCATATTCCCCCTGTTGCAGTAGTCAGACTATTTCTCCTGTTGCAGTAGACAGAATATTTCTCCTGTTGCAGTAGACAGACTATTTCCCCTGTTGCAGTAGACATATTTCCCTTGTTGTAGTAGACAGAATATTTCCCCTGTTGCAGTAGACAGAATATTTCCCCTGTTGCAGTAGACAGAATATTTCCACTGTTGCAGTAGACAGAATATTTCTCCTGTTGCGGTAGACATAATATTCCCCCTGTTGCAGTAGACAGAATATTTCTCCTGTTGCAGTAGACAGAATATTTCTCCTGTTGCAGTAGACAGACTATTTCCCCTGTTGCAGTAGACATATTTCCCTTGTTGTAGTAGACAGAATATTTCCCCTGTTGCAGTAGACAGAATATTTCCCCTGTTGCAGTAGACAGAATATTTCCCCTGTTGCAGTAGACAGAATATTTCCACTGTTGCAGTAGACAGAATATCTCTCCTGTTGCGGCAGACATAATATTCCCCCTGTTGCAGTAGACAGAATATTTCCCATGTTGCAGTAGACAGACTATTTCTCCTGTTGCAGTAGACAGAATATTTCCCATGTTGCAGTAGACAGAATATTTCTCCTGTTGCAGTAGACAGACTATTTCTCCTGTTGCAGTAGACAGAATATTTCCCCTGTTGCAGTATACAGAATATTTCCCCTGTTGCAGTAGACAGAATATTTCTCCTGTTGCAGTAGACAGAATATTTCTCCTGTTGCAGTAGACAGAATATTTCCCCTGTTGCAGTAGACATAATATTCCCCGTTGCAGTAGTCAGACTATTTCCCCTGTTGCAGTCGGCAGACTGTTTCCCCTGTTGCAATAGACAGAATATTTCCCCTGTTGCAGTAGACATAATATTTCCCTTGTTGTAGTATACAGAATATTTCCCCTGTTGCAGTAGACAGAATATTTCCACTGTTGCAGTAGACACAATATTTCCCCAAGACAGAATATTTCCCCTGTTGTAGTAGACAGAATATTTCCCCTGTTGTAGTAGACAGAATATTTCCCCTGTTGTAGTAGACAGAATATTTCCCCTGTTGTAGTAGACAGAATATTTCCCCTGTTGCAGTAGACAGAATATTTCCACTGTTGGAGTAGACACAATATTTCCCCAAGACAGAATATGTCACCTGTTGCAGTAGACAGAATATGTCACCTGTTGCAGTAGACAGAATATGTCACCTGTTGCAGTAGACAGAATATTTCTCCTGTTGCAGTAGACAGAATATTTCTCCTGTTGCAGTAGACTGTAAAGGCAGTCAATGTTGTTCTCCCCCTTAGACGAGAAGGAGCATGGATAGGACCAAGATGCGGATTGAGGGAAATAAGCCATCTTTTAATGAAGAACAGCAAACAAGACACTACAAACTACAAAACAACAAACTAACAAACCTTCAACCGTCCTGTGTGGCCCAAACACTGACACAGGAACAAACACCCACAAAACACCAGTGAAACCCTGGCTGCCTTTGTATGACTCTCAATTAGAGACAAACAATACACACCTGTCTCTAATTGAGAATCATACCAGGCCGAACACAAAACCCCACATAGAAATACAAACATAGACAAACCCACCCAACTCACGCCCTGACCAACTAAAATGAATACAAAACAAAGGAAAACAGGTCAGGAACGTGACAGAACCCCCCCCCCTTAAGGTGCGAACTCCGGGCGCACCAGCACAAAGTCTAGGGGAGGGTCTGGGTGGGCGTCTGTCCACGGTGGCGGCTCTGGCGGTGGACGAGGTCCCCACCCCACCATAATCAATCCCCGCTTCTTTATCCCCCTCCCAATGACCAACCTCCCACTAACCCCACCTAAATGAAGGGGCAGCACCGGGATAAGGGGCAGCACCGGGACAAGGGGCAGCACCGGGACAAGGGGCAGCACCGGGACAAGGGGCAGCACCGGGACAAGGGGCAGCACCGGGACAAGGGGCAGCACCGGGACAAGGGGCAGCACCGGGATAAGGGGCGGCAGGTCCTGGCTGAGGGACTCCGGCAGGTCCTGGCTGAGGGACTCCGGCAGGTCCTGGCTGAGGGACTCCGGCAGGTCCGGGCTGAGTGGCAGCTCCGGACTGTAGGGCAGCTCCGGACTGTAGGGCAGCTCCGGACTGTAGGGCAGCTCCTGGCGGGCGGGCAGCTCCTGACTGGCGGGCGTCTCTGGCAGCTCCTGACTGGCGGGCGTCTCTGGCAGCTCCTGACTGGCGGGCGTCTCTGGCAGCTCCTGACTGGCGGGCGTCTCTGGCAGCTCCTGACTGGCGGGCGTCTCTGGCAGCTCCTGACTGGCGGGCGTCTCTGGCAGCTCCTGACTGGCGGGCGTCTCTGGCAGCTCCTGACTGGCGGGCGTCTCTGGCAGCTCCTGACTGGCGGGCGTCTCTGGCAGCTCCTGACTGGCGGGCGTCTCTGGCAGCTCCTGACTGGCGGGCGTCTCTGGCAGCTCCTGACTGGCGGGCGTCTCTGGCAGCTCCTGACTGACGGACGGCTCTAGCGGCTCCTGACTGACGGACGGCTCTACTGGCTCGGGACAGACGGGCGGCTCTAATGGCTCGTGGCAGACGGCTGACTCAGACGGCGCTGGGCAGACAGATGGCTCAGACGGCGCTGGGCAGACAGATGGCTCAGACGGCGCTGGGCAGACAGATGGCTCAGACGGCGCTGGGCAGACAGATGGCTCAGACGGCGCTGGGCAGACAGATGGCTCAGACGGCGCTGGGCAGACAGATGGCTCAGACGGCGCTGGGCAGACAGATGGCTCAGACGGCGCTGGGCAGACAGATGGCTCAGACGGCGCTGGGCAGACAGATGGCTCAGACGGCGCTGGGCAGACAGATGGCTCAGACGGCGCTGGGCAGACAGATGGCTCAGACGGCGCTGGGCAGACAGATGGCTCAGACGGCGCTGGGCAGACAGATGGCTCAGACGGCGCTGGGCAGACAGATGGCTCAGACGGAGCTGGGCAGACGGGCCGTTCAGGCACCGCTGGGCAGACGGCAGACTCTGGCCGGCTGAGACGCACTATAGGCCTGGTGCGTGGTACCGGAACTGGAGGTACCGGGCTGAGGGCACGCACCTCAGGGCGAGTGCGGGGAACAGGAACAGGGCACACTGGACTCTCGTGGCGCACTCTAGGCCTGGTGCGTGGTACCGGAACTGGAGGTACCGGGCTGAGGGCACGCACCTCAGGGCGAGTGCGGGGAGAAGGAACAGTGCGTCCAGGGCTCTGGAGACGCACAGGAGGCTTGGTGCGTGGTGCCGGAACTGGAGGCACCGGGCTGGAGACACGCACCATAGGAGGAGTACGTGGAAGAGGAACAGGGCTCTGGAGATGCACTGGAAGCCTGGTGCGTGGTGTAGGCACTGGTGGTACTGAGCTGGGGTGGGAAGGTGGCGCCGGATATACCGGACCGTGAAGGAGGACACGTGCTCTTGAGCACCGAGCCTCCCCAACCTTACCAGGTTGAATGGACCCCGTAGCCCTGCCAGTGCGGCGAGGTGGAATAGCCCGCACTGGGCTATGCAGGCGAACCGGGGACACCACCTGTAAGGCTGGTGCCATGTACGCCGGCCCGAGGAGACGTACTGGAGGCCAGATACGTTGGGCCGGCTTCATGGCATCCGGCTCGATGCCCAACCTCGCCCTCCCAGTGCGGCAAGGTGGAATAGCCCGCACTGGGCTAAGCACGCGTACTGGGGACACCGTGCGCTTTACCGCATAACATGGTGTCTGACCAGTACGACGCCCTCTTACTCCACGGCAAGCCCGGGGAGTTGGCTCAGGTATCCAACCCGGCTTCGCCACACTCCCCTTTAGCCCCCCCCCCAAGAAATTCTTGGGTGAGCCTCTCGGGCTTCCAGCCTCTCATCCGTGCTGCCTCCTCAATCCACCGCTCCTGGGCTGTGGCTGCCTTCTTCACCTCCCGAGAGCGGCGATTCTCTCCAACCCTTCCCCAGGGTCCTTTTCCGTCCATGATCTCCCAAGACCATTCCTCCTGTGTCCAGTGCCTTAGTTCTTTCTCTCTCTCCTCAATCCGCTTGGTCCTGTTGTGGTGGGTGTTTCTGTAAAGGCAGTCAATGTTGTTCTCCCCCTTAGACGAGAAGGAGCATGGATAGGACCAAGATGCGGATTGAGGGAAATAAGCCATCTTTTAATGAAGAACAGCAAACAAGACACTACAAACTACAAAACAACAAACTAACAAACCTTCAACCGTCCTGTGTGGCCCAAACACTGACACAGGAACAAACACCCACAAAACACCAGTGAAACCCTGGCTGCCTTTGTATGACTCTCAATTAGAGACAAACAATACACACCTGTCTCTAATTGAGAATCATACCAGGCCGAACACAAAACCCCACATAGAAATACAAACATAGACAAACCCACCCAACTCACGCCCTGACCAACTAAAATGAATACAAAACAAAGGAAAACAGGTCAGGAACGTGACATAGACAGAATATTTCTCCTGTTGCAGTAGACAGAATATTTCTCCTGTTGCAGTAGACAGAATATTTCTCCTGTTGCAGTAGACAGAATATTTCTCCTGTTGCAGTAGACAGAATATTTCTCCTTTTGCAGTAGACAGAATATTTCCCCTGTTATAGTAGACAGAATATTTGCCTTGTTGCAGTAGACAGAATATTTCTCCTGTTTCAGTAGACAGAATATTTCCCCTGTTGCAGTAAATACATAATATTCGCCCTGTTGCAGTAGACAGAATATTTCTCCTGTTGCAGTAGACAGAATATTTCTCCTGTTGCAGTAGACAGACAATTTCTCCTGTTGCAGTAGACAGAATATTCCCCATGTTGCAGTAGACAGAATATTTATCCTGTTGCAGTAGACAGAATATTTATCCTGTTGCAGTAGACAGAATATTTCCCATGTTGCAGTAGACAGAATATTTCTCCTGTTGCAGTAGACAGAATATTTCTCCTGTTGCAGTAGAAAGAATATTTCTCCTGTTGCAGTAGACAGAATATTTCTCCTGTTGCAGTAGACAGAATATTTCTCCTGTTGCAGTAGACAGAATATTTCTCCTGATGCAGTAGACAGAATATTTCCCATGTTGCAGTAGACAGAATATTTCTCCTGTTGCAGTAGACAGAATATTTCTCCTGATGCAGTAGACAGAATATTTCCCATGTTGCAGTAGACAGAATATTTCTCCTGTTGCAGTAGACAGAATATTTCTCCTGTTGCAGTAGACAGAATATTTCTCCTGTTGCAGTAGACAGAATATTTTTCCTGTTGCAGTAGACAGAATATTTCTCCTGTTGCAGTAGACAGAATATTTCTCCTGTTGCAGTAGACAGAATATTTCTCCTGTTGCAGTAGACAGAATATTTCTCCTGATGCAGTAGACAGAATATTTCCCATGTTGCAGTAGACAGAATATTTCTCCTGTTGCAGTAGACAGAATATTTCTCCTGATGCAGTAGACAGAATATTTCCCATGTTGCAGTAGACAGAATATTTCTCCTGTTGCAGTAGACAGAATATTTCTCCTGTTGCAGTAGACAGAATATTTCTCCTGTTGCAGTAGACAGAATATTTCTCCTGTTGCAGTAGACAGAATATTTCTCCTGTTGCAGTAGACAGAATATTTCCCATGTTGCAGTAGACAGAATATTTCTCCTGTTGCAGTAGACAGAATATTTCTCCTGTTGCAGTAGACAGAATATTTCTCCTGTTGCAGTAGACAGAATATTTCCCATGTTGCAGTAGACAGAATATTTCTCCTGTTGCAGTAGACAGAATATTTCCCATGTTGCAGTAGACAGAATATTTCTAATGTTGCAGTTGACAGAATATTTCTCCTGTTGCAGTAGACAGAATATTTCTCCTGTTGCAGTAGACAGAATATTTGCCTTGTTGCAGAAGACAGAATATTTCTCCTGTTGCAGTAGACAGAATATTTCTCCTGTTGCAGTAGACAGAATATTTCTCGTGTTGCAGTAGACAGAATATTTCTCCTGTTGCAGTAGACAGAATATTTCTCCTGTTTCAGTAGACAGAATATTTGCCCTGTTGCAGTAGACAAAATATTTGCCCTGTTTCAGTAAAGACAGAATATAAATCACAGGAAGGAGAGAGTGAATTTGGGTGAATGTGCTTTTGTGTGAAAATAATTCAGAATCCTCCTATTATGTTGGATTTAACCTAACTGCTAGTCTATGCAGAGATTTCATCCTAGCAAATATGTAAAATGACCATTTAATGGAGAGAGATATGCAGAGAGTGAATTACAGCATATCCTTTATTTCCAACCTTTAATATAAATATTCAATGACTGGCTCAAACCTTCACTGACCCATTTTCTTTGTGTTTTTGTTAATACAAATTACAATAAACCTTACCCTAACCCTTGCAACAACTATACACAAACATGAACATGAAGTCATTAACATAAAGTCATTAACATGAAGTCATTATTATGGCCCAACACCATGTGGAAATAGTACTCTTCATTTTTTCTGGCTTTTTAAAAAATATATGAAAGAATCATGTGTGTGAGCACATTGCCTTCAGAAAGTATTCATACCCCTTGACTTATTCCACATTTTGTTGTTACAGCCTGAATTCAACATTTATTACATAGATTTTTGTTTCACTCATCTACACACAATACCCAATTTGTAAGTCGCTCTGGATAAGAGGGCCTGCTAAATGACTTAAATGTAAATACCCCATAATGACAAAGTGAAACATGTTTTTAGAAATGTTTGCAAATGTATTGAAAATAAAATACAGAAATACACTACATGACCAAAAGTATGTGGACACTGCTCGAAGAACATCTCATTCCAAAATCATGGGTATTAATATGGAGTTGGTCCCCCCTTTGCTACTATAACAGCCTCCACTCTTCTGGGAAGGCTTTCCACTAGATGTTGGAACATTGCTACAGGGACTTGCTTCCATTCAGCCACAAGAGCATTAGTGAGGTTGGGCACTGATGTTGGGCGATTAGGCCTGGCTCGCAGTCGGTGTTCCACTTCATCCCAAAGGTGTTTGATGAGGTTGAGGTCAGGGCTCTGTGCAGGCCAGTCAAGTTCTTCCACACCGATCTCGACAAACCATTTCGGTATGGACCTTGCTTTGTGCACAGGGGCATTGTCATGCTGAAACGGGAAAGGTCAAACTGTTGCCACAAAGTTGAAAGCACAGAATCGTCTCTAGAATGTCATTGTGTGTCCACATACTTTTGTATATATAGTGTATTTTATTTACATAATTATCCACACCCCTGAGTCAATACTTTGTAGAAGCACCTTTGGCAGCGATTTCACCTGTCTCTAAGAGACCGTCTCTAAGAGCTTTTCACACTTAGATTGTGTAACATTTGCCCATTATTCTTTAAAAAATAATTAAAGCACTGTCAAATTGGTTGTTGATCCTTGCTAGATAACCATTTTCATGTCTTGCCATATATTTTCAATAGATTTAAGTCAAAACTGTAACTCGGCCACTCAGGAACATTCACTGTCTTCTTGGTAAGCAACTCCTGTATAGATTTGGCCTAGGTTATTGTCCTGCTGAAAGGTGAGTTGATCTCCCAGTGTTTGGTGGGGAGCAGACTGAACCAGGTTTTCCTCTAGGATTTTGCCTGTGCTTAGCTCCATTCTGTTTATTTTTTATCCTGAACAACTCCCCAGTCCTTAACGATTACATGCATACACATAACATGATGCAGCCACCACTGTGTTTGAAAATATGGACAGTGGTACTTAATAATGTATTGGATTTGCCCCTAACATAGCACTTTGTATCCAGGACATAAAGTGAATTATTTTGCCACATTTTTTGCAGTGTAACTTTGCTGCCATGTTCCAAAACAGTCTTCCTTCTTTTCACTCTTGTCATTTATGTTAGTATTGTGGAGTAACTACAATGTTGTTGATCCAGCCTCAGTTTTCTCCAATCACAGCCATTAAACTCTGCAACTGTTTTAAAGTCACCATTGGCAACATGGTGAAATCCCAGAGTGGTTTCTTTCTTCTCCAGCAACTGAGTTAGGAATGACGCCTTTTTCTGTGTAGTGAACGAGTGTATTGATACACCATCCAAAGTGTAATTAATTACTTTACCATGCTGAAAGGGATATTCAATGTCTGCTTTTTTGCCATCTATCAGTAGGTGCCCTTCTTTGCAAGGCACTGGAAAACCTCATTGGTCTTTGTGGTTGAATCTGTGTTTGAAATTCACTGCTAGACTGAGGGACCTTACAGATCATTGTATGTGTGGGGTACAGAGATCCGGTAGTCATTCAAAAATCATGTTAAACACTATTATTGTACACGGAGTGAGTCCATGCAACTTATTATGTGACTTGTTAAGCACATTTTTACTCTTGAACGTATTTAGGCTTGCCATAACAAAGGGGTTGAATACTTGTTGACTCAAGACATTTCAGCTTATCATTTTTCATTAACTTGTAAAAATGTAGTAAAACATAACATTATGAGGTATTGTGTGTAGGCCAGTGACCAAAAAATCTAAATGTAACCCATTTTAAATTCAGGCTGTAACACAACAAAATGTGGAAAAAGTCAAGGGGTTTGAATACCTTCTTGTGTGTGTGTGTGTGTGTGTGTGTGTGTGTGTGTGTGTGTGTGTGTGTGTGTGTGTGTGTGTGTGTGTGTGTGTGTGTGTGTGTGTGTGTGTGTGTGTGTGTGTGTGTGTGTGTGTGTGTGTGTGTGTGTGTGTGTGCGTGTTTTTTATTTATTCATTTATTTTTGTAAAAATATATTTATAATATATTTATTTTTTCCCCCAGCCCTGTTACCTTTGATTCTCATTGCTTCAGGGAAACAACAGAAGCATTCATTTTTAGTCTTCAAACTGTCATCCCATTAGATCACTGTCAACTACAATGAAAGACTTCTCTCTGACAGAAAGAAAGACAGTTTGAGTGGGTATGTTCTGTACGGTGTCCATATTAGGACATCCTCAGTCACCCCAGCTTCTTTTGACTGAGGATGTCCTAATATGGACAGTTTGAAGACAAACTGTCATGCTGCTGTTGTTTCCCTGAAGCAATGAGTTATAGTTATGTGTTTTGGGATTTAAAAGGTTTCCTATTTGAACGATGTGGAGTTCCGAGAAATGTCTGCTTAATTACACACACTGTTTGTCTCCTCGGTTTGAGTGGATTTTTTTCTGTGTTATTTCACAGGTTGCATATTTGATCTGGAGTTTCGGACGAGGAGAGACGGGAAGTTCATAGCGTTGGGGAAGCCTGAGGGTCATCCTAACTCTGGCCGTAGCGTGGGTCAGTGCGGGGTCACACCCTGCACCCTGGTGACGTGCAGGAACGGAGGAACCTGTGTGGACTCTGGATCCTCTGTCTAGTATGTACACTACATTTTCATTGATTCTTTTATTTTATTGAACCGTTCTTTAAACCAGGATGTCCCATTGTTATGCTTGTAATCAATTAATCAGATTGATTTATATTGCCCTTTCTACCACAATATATCTCCCAAAGTGCTTTACAGTAACACATGAAGCCCATGGTATGTGACTGTGGTATTATTATTATTGAGTTAAGTGGCTACAATGATGTCTCTGCATAATATGACTTGACCAGAGATGTAGGCTGAGGCTGGTCATATATAGAGTTGATTGAAGTGTACTGTTGCGGGGGGGGGGGGGGGGGGGGGGCTCGTGGTTTCTTCTATAAACCTTCTATCAGTGAGACTCAGAAAATGCCCACGCTAAAACAGTCTTTGTGGCAAGTGCTCCCTCTATCCATCTCTATGGCGAGACTGAGGAAACAGGACCATGTATTGATGTTGCATGTCAGACCAAGGGCTTAGTGGGCATCAGGCCTCCTCCGGCTGGGGTAATCAATGTTATTATCCCAGAAATGAGAGGCTTTAGAGACATAAATCACTGCTCAACATGGAGGCAAATGAATGGGTATGACTGTACCACTGTTAGTCCTATTAATCATGGTTGGCTAGGTTGACCAGGAGATAGGTGGAGAATTCTATTTCAGCCTGTACAAGTGCTGATCTAGGATCAGGTCCCCAATGCCCATGTGTTCTTGTTCATTATGATATAAAAAGCACTCCTACTCTGAGATGTTTTGTGAATAGAGGTCCAGATTCCTAACATGTGTTTGGAATCAGCTTAGCCTTTTAGCTCATAATGAACAAGATTATATGGACAGGGGGGGGGACCTGATCCTAGATCAGTTGGTTTTAGTTTCTTCTACTCAGGAGAGACTTATCTGTCTATATTGTTGAGAACAGCATCATCAGAGCAAGGAGCTGTGTGTTTAGGACTCGATGTTAATGAATGAGATACACTGCAGTGCAGGCAATAGTGGATTCATTCACACAATAATTGCAAAATGTAATGTAGTTGGTGAAGATATAATAACTCTTAGTAATTCACTGTAGATGTATCATCACCACCTATATACTCTGTAGATGTATCATCACCACCTATAGTCTCTGTAGATGTATCATCACCACCTATAGTCTCTGTAGATGTATCATCACCACCTATATACTCTGTAGATGTATCATCACCATCTATATACTCTGTAGATGTATCATAACCATCTATAGTCTCTGTAGATGTATCATCACCACCTATAGACTCTGTAGATGTATCATCACCACCGATAGTCTCTGTAGATGTATCATCACCACCTATAGACTCTGTAGATGTATCATCACCACCGATAGTCTCTGTAGATGTATCATCACCACCTATATACTCTGTAGATGTATCATCACCACCTATAGACTCTGTAGATGTATCATCACCACCTATAGTCTCTGTAGATGTATCATCACCACCTATATACTCTGTAGATGTATCATCACCACCTATAGACTCTGTAGATGTATCATCACCACCTATAGTCTCTGTAGATGTATCATCACCACCTATAGACTCTGTAGATGTATCATCACCACCTATAGACTCTGTAGATGTATCATCACCACCGATAGTCTCTGTAGATGTATCATCACCACCTATATACTCTGTAGATGTATCATCACCACCTATAGACTCTGTAGATGTATCATCACCACCTATAGTCTCTGTAGATGTATCATCACCACCTATATACTCTGTAGATGTATCATCACCACCTATAGACTCTGTAGATGTATCATCACCACCTATAGTCTCTGTAGATGTATCATCACCACCTATAGACTCTGTAGATGTATCATCACCACCTATAGACTCTGTAGATGTATCATCACCACCGATAGTCTCTGTAGATGTATCATCACCACCTATAGACTCTGTAGATGTATCATCACCATCTATAGACTCTGTAGATGTATCATCACCACCTATAGACTCTGTAGATATATCATCACCATCTATAGACTCTGTAGATGTATCATCACCACCTATAGACTCTGTAGATGTATCATCACCACCTATAGACTCTGTAGATGTATCATCACCACCTATAGACTCTGTAGATATATCATCACCTATAGACTCTGTAGATGTATCATCACCATCTATAGACTCTGTAGATGTATCATCACCACCTATATACTCTGTAGATGTATCATCACCATCTATAAACTCTGTACATGTATCATCACCATCTATAGACTCTGTAGATGTATCATCACCACCTATAGACTCTGTAGATATATCATCACCTATAGACTCTGTAGATGTATCATCACCATCTATAGTCTCTGTAGATGTATCATCACCACCTATAGACTCTGTAGATGTATCATCACCATCTATAGACTCTGTAGATGTATCATCACCATCTATAGACTCTGTAGATGTATCATCACATGCATCTATAGCCTCTGTAGATGTATCATCACCATCTGTAGACTCTGTAGATGTATCATCACCATCTGTAGTCTCTGTAGATGTATCATCACCACCTATATTCTCTGTAGATGTATCATCACCATCTGTAGACTCTGTAGATGTATCATCACCATCTGTAGTCTCTGTAGATGTATCGTCACCACCTATAGCCTCTGTAGATGTATCATCACCATCTGTAGACTCTGTAGATGTATCATCACCATCTGTAGTCTCTGTAGATGTATCATCACCACCTATATTCTCTGTAGATGTATCATCACCATCTGTAGACTCTGTAGATGTATCATCACCATCTGTAGTCTCTGTAGATGTATCGTCACCACCTATAGTCTCTGTAGATGTATCATCACCACCTATATTCTCTGTAGATGTATCATCACCATCTGTAGACTCTGTAGATGTATCATCACCATCTGTAGTCTCTGTAGATGTATCATCACCACCTATAGACTCTGTAGATGTATCATCACCATCTATAGTCTCTGTAGATGTATCATCACCACCTATAGACTCTGTAGATGTATCATCACCATCTGTAGACTCTGTAGATGTATCATCACCATCTATAGTCTCTGTAGATGTATCATCACCATCTGTAGTCTCTGTAGATGTATCATCACCATCTATAGACTCTGTAGATGTATCATCACCATCTATAGTCTCTGTAGATGTATCATCACCATCTATAGACTCTGTAGATGTATCATCACCACCTATAGACTCTGTAGATGTATCATCACCACCTATAGACTCTGTAGATGTATCATCACCACCTATAGACTCTGTAGATGTATCATCACCATCTATAGACTCTGTAGATGTATCATCACCATCTATAGACTCTGTAGATCATTACTAGTAGTAAGCCAGTCCCCTGTTTTACAGTATTACTAGTAGTAAGCCAGTCCCCTGTTTTACAGTATTACTAGTAGTAAGCCAGTCCTCTGTACTACAGTATTACTAGTAGTAAGCCAGTCCCTGTACTACAGTATTACTAGTAGTAAGCCAGTCCCTGCACTACAGTATTACTAGTAATAAGAAGTCCTCTGTACTACAGTATCACTAGTAGTAAGAAGTCCCCTGTACTACAGTATTACTAGTAGTAAGAACTCCCCTGTACTACAGTATTACTAGTAATAAGCCAGTCCCCTGTACTACAGTATTACTTTTAGTAAGCCAGTCTCCTGTACTACAGTATTACTAGTAGTAAGCCAGTCCCCTGTACTACAGTATTACTAGTAATAAGAAGTCCCGTGTACTACAGTATCACCAGTAGTAAGCCAGTCCTCTGTACTACAGTATTACTAGTAGTAAGAACTCCCCTGTACTACAGTATTACTAGTAATAAGCCAGTCCCCTGTACTACAGTATTACTAGTAGTAAGCCAGTCTCCTGTACTACAGTATTACTAGTAGTAAGCCAGTCCCCTGTACTACAGTATTACTAGTAATAAGAAGTCCCGTGTACTACAGTATCACCAGTAGTAAGCCAGTCCTCTGTACTACAGTATTACTAGTAGTAGGCCAGTTCCCTGTACTACAGTATTACTAGTAGTAAGCCAGTCCCCTGTACTACAGTATTACTAGTAGTAAGCCAGTCTCCTGTACTACAGTATTACTAGTAGTAAGCCAGTTCCCTGTACTACAGTATTACTAGTAGTAGGCCAGTTCCCTGTACTACAGTATTACTAGTAGTAGGCCAGTCCCTGCACTACAGTATTACTAGTAGTAGGCCAGTCCCCTGTACTACAGTATTACTAGTAGTAGGCCAGTCCCCTGTACTACAGTATTACTAGTAGTAGGCCAGTTCCCTGTACTACAGTATTACTAGTAGTAGGCCAGTTCCCTGTACTACAGTATTACTAGTAGTAGGCCAGTTCCCTGTACTAGAGTATTACTAGTAGTAAGCCAGTCTCCTGTACTACAGTATTACTAGTAGTAGGCCAGTTCCCTGTACTACAGTATTACTAGTAGTAGGCCAGTTCCCTGTACTAGAGTATTACTAGTAGTAAGCCAGTCCCTGCACTACAGTATTACTAGTAGTACTCCATGTCATTCTGCTCTTCACAGTAGCACTACTAGCAGCACTGTCTGTGCCAGTAGTAGAAGTAGGTTTTCTGATGTTAAGTAAACCTCATGACATCTCCCCTAGCTGCCAGTAACCCTAACCTATGTGTCCTCTCTACCCTAGCTGCCAGTAACCCTAACTCATGTGTTCCTCTCTCCCCTAGTTGCCAGTAACCCTAACCCATGTGTTCCTCTCTCCCCTAGCTGCCAGTAACCCTAACCCATGTGTTCCTCTCTCCCCTAGATGCCAGTAACCCTAACCCATGTGTTCCTCTCTCCCCTAGCTGCCAGTAACCCTAACCCATGTGTTCCTCTCTCCCCTAGATGACAGTAACCCGACCTCGTGTGTTCCTCTCTCCCCTAGCTGCCAGTAACCCTAACCCATGTGTTTCTCTCTCCCCTAGCTGCCAGTAACCCTAAATCATGTGTTCCTCTCTCCCCTAGCTGCCAGTAACCCTAACCCATGTGTTCCTCTCTCCCCTAGCTGCCAGTAACCCTAACCCATGTGTTCCTCTCTCCCCTAGCTGCCAGTAACCCTAACCCATGTGTTCCTCTCTCCCCTAGCTGCTAGTTACCTTAACCCATGTGTTCTTCTCTCCCCTAGATGCCAGTAACCCTAACTCATGTGTTCCTCTCTCCCCTAGCTGCCAGTAACCCTAACCCATGTGTTCCTCTCTCCCCTAGCTGCCAGTAACCCTAACCCATGTGTTCCTCTCTCCCCTAGATGCCAGTAACCCTAACCCATGTGTTCCTCTCTCCTCTAGCTGCCAGTAACCCTAACTCATGTGTTCCTCTCTCCCCTAATTGCCAGTAACCCTAACCCATGTGTTCCTCTCTCCCCTAGCTGCCAGTAACCCTACCCCATGTGTTCTCTCTCCCCTAGCTAATAGTAACCCTAACCCATATGTTACTCTCTCCCCTAGCTGCCAGTAACCCTAACCCATGTGTTCCTCTCTCTCCTAGCTGCCAGTGCCCATTCGGCTGGAAGGGAGCACTCTGCTCTGAGACCGTGTCTGTGTGCGACACTGAACACCGCCCCCCTCCATTGTGTGCCCGTGGTTCCACCTGCGTACCCCTTCCAGACGGATACACCTGCCTCTGCCCCTTGGGTACCGGCGGACTGCACTGTCAGCAAGGTCAGAATACTGACCAAACACTAACCAAATACTATTAGGTCAGAATACTGACCAAACACTAACCAAATACTATCAGGTCAGAATACTGACCAAACACTAACCAAATACTATCAGGTCAGAATACTGACCAAACACTAACCAAATACTATTAGGTCAGAATACTAACCGAACACTAACCAAATACTATTAGGTCAAAATAATAACCAACCAACCCAACCAGTTTGTTCCAAAAAAATATGAAAAAGAAAGCGATTAACCTCTCTGTTAATACCTCCATTAAACTCTCTGTTAAGCTCTCTGTTAAACTCTCCGTTAAGCTCTCTGTTAAGGCTTCTGTTAACCTCTCTTAAACGCTCTGTTAACTTCTCTGTTAACCTTTCTGTTAAACTCCCTGTTAACCTCTCTGTAAACCTCTCCATTAAACTCTCTGTTAACCTCTCCGTTAAACTCTCCGTTAAGCTCTCTGTTAAGCCTTCTGTTAACCTCTCTGTTAACCTCTCTGTTAACCTTTCTGTTAAACTCTCCGTAAAACACTGATGGTCTATTGAGACCAAAACGTTGGTATAAATTTTTTCCCCATTATCCTATAGTATCCATTTACATGGTTTAAAATGTAATTACATCAAATTAATAGATCTCAGTCCCTCTCATATAACCATTTTCCTTTCTGCTTTGATTGATAGCTTGACACAAAGAAATATATACAGTACCAGTCAAAAGTTTGGACAAACCTACCCATTAAAGGGTTTTTCTTTATTTTTACTATTTTCTACATTGTAGAATAATAGTGAAGACATCAAAACTATGAAATAACACATATGGAATTATGTAGTAACCAAAAAAGTTTTAAACAAATCAAAATATATTTTAGATTTTAAATTCTTCAAAGTAGCCACCCTTTGCCTTGATGACTTTGGACACTCTTGTAATTCTCTCAACCAGCTTCATGAGGTAGTCACCTGGAATGCATTTCAATTAGCAGGTGTGCCTTGTTAAAAGTTAATTTGTGGAATTTATTTCCTTCTTAATGTGTTTGAGCCAATCAGCTGTGTTGTGACAAGGTAGGGGTGTTATACAGAATATAGCCCTATTTGGTAAAAGGCCGAGTCCATATTATGGCAAGAACAGCTCAAATAACCAAAGAGAAACGACAGTCCATTATTACTTTGACTGACCTTCAAGTCTTAGTCTGGAAAATGTCAAGAACTTTGAAAGTTTCTTTAAGTGCAGTCCTAAAAACCATCAAGCGTTATGATGAAACTGGCTCTCATGAGGACCGCCACAGGAAGACCCAGTTACCTCTGCTGCAGAGGATACGTTCATTAGAGATACCAGCCCCAGAAATTGCAGCCCAAATAAAGGCTTCACAGAGTTCAAGTAACAGACACATCTCAACATCAACTGTTCAGAGGAGACTGAGTGAATCAGGCCTTCATGGTCGAATTGCTGCATAGAAACCACTACTAAAGGACACCAATAAGAAGAAGAGACTTGCTTGGGCCAAGAAACACGAGCAATGGACATTAGACCGGTGGAAATCTGTCCTTTGATCTGATGATTCCAAATTGGAGATTTTTGGTTTCAACCGCCGTGTCTTTGTGAGATGCAGAGTAGTTGAATGGATGATCTCCGCATGTGTGGTTCCCACCGGGAAGCATGGAGGAGGAGGTGTGATGGTGTATTTGTATTTATTATGGATCCCCATTAACTGTTACCAAAGTAGCAGCTACTCTTCCTGGGGTCCCGCAAAATTAAGGCAGTTTATACAATTTTAAAAACATTATAATACATTCACAGATTTCACAACACACTATGTGCCCTCAGGCCCCTACTCCACCACTACCACATATCTACAGTACTAAATCAATGTCTATGTATGTTATCGTGTGTGTGTGTTTGTATGTGTCTGTGCCTTTGTTTGTGTTACTTCACAGTCCCGCTGTTCCATAAGGTGTTTTTTATCTGTTTTTTAAATCTAATTTTACTGCTGCGTCAGTTACTTGATGTGGAATAGAGTTCCATGTAGTCATGGCTCTATGTAGTACTGTGTGCCTCCCATAGTCTGTTCTGGACTTGGGAACTGTGAAGAGACCTCTTGTGGCATGTCTTGTGGGGTATGCATGGGTGTGCGAGCTGTGTGCCAGTAGTTTAGACAGAGCTCGGTGCATTCAACATGTCAATAACTCTCATAAATAAAAGTAGTGATGACGTCAATCTCTCCTCCACTTTCAGCCAGGAGAGATTGACATAGATATTATTAATATTAGCTCTCTGTGTACATCCAAGGGCCAGCCGTGCTGCCCTCTTCTGAGCCAATTGCAATTGCAAAACTAGGGCTTGTAGTACCTGCCTTGTTGATAGTGTTGTTAAGAAGGCAGACCATCGCTTTATTATAGACAGACTTCTCCCAATCTTAGTTACTACTGCATACTGCATCAATATGTTTTGACCATGACAGTTTACGATCTAGTGTTATTCCAAGCAGTTTAGTCATCTCAACTTGCTCAATTTCCACACAATTTATTACAAGATTTAGTTGAGGTTTAGGGTTTAGTGAGTGTTTTGTTCCAAATACAATGCTTTTAGTTTTAGAAATATTTAGGGCTAACTTATTCCTTGCCACCCACTCTGAAACTAACTGCAACTCTTTGTTGAGTGTTGCAGTCATTTCAGTCAGTGTAGTAGCTGACGTGTGTAGTGTCGAGTCATTCGCATACATAGACACTGGCTTTACTCAGTCAGTGGCATGTCGTTAGTAAAAATTGAAAAAAGCAAGGGGCCTAAACAGCTACCCTGGGGAATTCCTGATTCTAACTGGATTATATTTGAGAGGCTTCCATTAAAGAACACCCTCTGTGTTCTGTTAGACAAGTAACTCTTTATCCACATTATAGCAGGGGGTGTAAAGCCATAACTGTCACGTTCCTGACCTATTTATGTTAGTTTTTGTGTGTTAGTTGGTCAGGACGTGAGGTTGGGTGGGCATTCTATGTTATCTGTTTCTATGTTGGTTTTGGTTTGCCTGGTATGGCTCTTGATTAGAGGCAGGTGGTTTGCGTTTGCCTCTAATTAAGAGTCATATTTAGGTAGGGCATTCTCACTGTTTGTTTGTGGGTGATTGTCTCTTGTGTCAGTATGTTTGTTCGTACCAAACTGGACTGTAGCGTTTGTTTGTTTCGTTTTCGTTTCGATGTCGTCTGTTTCCTGTACGTAAGTTTATGTTTAGTTATATAAGTTTATGTTCAGGTTTCGTCAACGTCGTTTTCTTGTTTTGTAGTTTGAAAGTGTTTTGTTTCGTTTCGTGTTGCCATCTTATTGCATAATAAAGATGGCTTATTTCCCAAAGCCTGCGTTTTGGTCTTCAGATCCCTCTCTCCTCACCTCATCCGAGGATGAGGAGAGCGTCACCCGTTACAGAATCACCCACCAAGCTAAGACCAAGCGGCAAAGGGAAACTAAACGGAGTAAGGGACAGGAGAGAAAGGATTTCTGGACATGGGAGCAAATAATGAATGGAGAAGGTCCCTGGGCTAAGGCAGGAGAAAATCGCCGTCCCAAAGCTGAGCTGGAGGCACGGAGGAGAGCAGAGGCTACCGGGGAGAGGAACCGGAGCTATGAGGGAACGCGTCTGGCACGGAAGCCAAAAAAGCCCGTGAGTAATTCCCAAAAATTTCTTGGGGGGGGGCTAGGAGATAGTGGGCCAAGGGCAGGTAGGAGACCTGCGCCCACTTCCCAGGCTTACCGTGGAGAGCGGGAGTACGGGCAGGCGCCGTGTTACGCAGTAGAGCGCACGGTGTCTCCTGTACGAGTGCATAGCCCAGTGCGGGTTATTCCACCTCCCCGCACTGGGAGGGCTAGATTGGGCATTGAGCCAGGTGTCATGAGGCCGGCTCAACGCGTCTGGTCTCCAGTGCGTCTCCTCGGGCCGGCATACATGGCACCTGCCTTACGCATGGTTTCCCCGGTTCGCCTACATAGGCCGGTGCGGGTTATTCCACCTCCCCGCACTGGTCGGGCAACCGGGAGCATTCAACCAGGTAAGGTTGGGCAGGTTCAATGCTCAAGAGTGCCAGTACGCCTCCACGGTCCGGTATTTCCGGCACCACCTCCCCGCCCCAGCCTAGTACCTACAGTGTATACACTACGCACTAGGCTACCAGTGCGTATCCTGAGCCCTGTTCCTCCTCCACGCACTCTCCCTGTAGTGCGTGTATCTAGCCCGGTGCCTCCAGTTCCGGCCCCACGCACTAAGCTACCAGTGCGTCTCCAGAGCCCTGTACACACTGTATATTCTCCCCCTACTAATCCTGATGTGCTTGTCCTCAGCCCGGCGTCACCAGTGCCGGTACCACGCATCAGGGATAGAGTAGGCTTTGAGAATACAGTGTGCCCTGTCCCTGCTCCCCGCACTAGTAGGAAGGTGCTTGTCATTAGCACGGTGCCTCCAGTTCTGGCACCACGCACCAGGTCTACAGTGCGCCATATCCGGCCAGAGCCATCCGTCTCCCCAGCGCCATCTGAGCCATCCGTCTCCCCAGCGCCATCTGAGCCATCCGTCTCCCCAGCGCCATCTGAGCCATCCGTCTCCCCAGCGCCATCTGAGCCATCCGTCTCCCCAGCGCCGTCTGAGCCATCCGTCTGCCAGGAGCCTGCAAAGCCGCCCGTCTGCCATGAGCCTGCAAAGCCGCCCGTCTGCCATGAGCCTACAGAGCCGTCAGCCAGACAGGAGCCGCTAGAGCCATCAGTCAGACAGGAGCCGCTAGAGCCGTCAGCCAGACAGGATCTGCCAGAGCCGCCAACCAGACAGGATCTGCCAGAGCCGCCAACCAGACAGGATCTGCCAGAGCCGCCAGCGAGCCATGAGCAGCCAGAGCCGTCAGAGCGCCATGAGCAGCCAGAGCCGTCAGAGCGCCATGAGCAGCCAGAGCCGTCAGAGCGCCATGAGCAGCCAGAGCCGTCAGCCTGCCATGAGCGTCGAGAGCCGTCAGCCTGCCATGAGCGTCGAGAGCCGTCAGCCTGCCATGAGCGTCGAGAGCCGTCAGCCTGCCATGAGCGTCGAGAGCCGTCAGCCTGCCATGAGCGTCGAGAGCCGTCAGCCTGCCATGAGCGTCGAGAGCCGTCAGCCAGCCATGAGCATCGAGATTCGTCAGTCAGCCATGAGCTGTCCTTCAGCCTGAAAAGGCTGGATACCCAGAACTGCCCATCAGTCCAGAGCTGTCTCTCTGTCCGGAGCTGCCTTTCAGTCCGGAGTTGCCCCTCTATCCTAATCTCCCTCTCTATCTTCATCTATCTCTATATTCTTATCTATCCCTCTTTCTTGATTTATCTCTCTGTCCCGGTGTTGTCCCTATTAGATATGTTGTTAAGGGAATTTTGTGGGGGTCAAAAGAGGGTGGACATTCTTGGAGGGAGGAAGTTAGGATGGATTATGGTGGGGTGGGAACCGCGCCGCGAGCCTGAACCCCCACCGTGGTTAAATGCCCACCCAGACCCTCCCCTAGACTTTGTGCTGGTGCGTCCGGAGTTCGCACCTTGTGGGGGGGGTACTGTCACGTTCCTGACCTATTTATGTTAGTTTTTGTGTGTTAGTTGGTCAGGACGTGAGGTTGGGTGGGCATTCTATGTTATCTGTTTCTATGTTGGTTTTGGTTTGCCTGGTATGGCTCTTGATTAGAGGCAGGTGGTTTGCGTTTGCCTCTAATTAAGAGTCATATTTAGGTAGGGCATTCTCACTGTTTGTTTGTGGGTGATTGTCTCTTGTGTCAGTATGTTTGTTCGTACCACACTGGACTGTAGCGTTTGTTTGTTTCGTTTTCGTTTCGATGTCGTCTGTTTCCTGTACGTAAGTTTATGTTTAGTTATATAAGTTTATGTTCAGGTTTCGTCAACGTCGTTTTCTTGTTTTGTAGTTTGAAAGTGTTTTGTTTCGTGTTGCCATCTTATTGTATAATAAAGATGGCTTATTTCCCAAAGCCTGCGTTTTGGTCTTCAGATCCCTCTCTCCTCACCTCATCCGAGGATGAGGAGAGCGTCACCCGTTACAATAACACATACGTTTTTCCAGCAGCAGACTATGATCGATAATGTCAAAAGCTGCACTGAAGTCTAACAAGACAGCCTACACAATCATTTTATCACCAATTTCTCTCAGTCAATCATCAGTAATTTGTGTAAGTGCTGTGCTTGTTGAGTGTCCTTCCCTATAAGCATGCTGAAATTATGTTGTCAATTTGTTTACTGTAAAATTGCATTGTATCTGGTCAAACACCATTTAAAAAAAAGTTTACTAAGGGTTGGTAACAGGCTGATTGGTCGGCTATTTGCGTCAGTTAAGGGGGTTTTACTATTCTTGGGTAGCGGAATGACTTCCCTCCAGGCCTGAGGGCACACGCTCTCTAGTAGGCTTAAATTGAAGATGTGGCAATATCGTCTGCTATTATTCTCAGTCATTTTCCATCCAGATTGTCAACCCCGGTGGCTTGTCATTGTTGATAGACAACAATCATTTTTTCACCTCTTCCACACTGACTTTACGGAGTTCAAATGTACAATTCTTGTCTTTCATAATTTGGTCCAATATACTTGGATGTGTAGTGTCAGTGTTTGTTGCTGGCATGTCATCCCTAAGTTTGCTTACCAATGAAAAAGTCATTAAAGTCGTTTGCAATATCAGTGGGCTTTGTGATGAATGTGCCATCTGAATCAATGTATTAAGGAGCCGAGTTGGCTTTTATTCCCAAAATGTAATTTAAGGTGCCCCAAAGCTTTTTACTATCATTCTTTATATAATTTATCTTTGTTTCATAGTGTAGTTTCTTTTTCTTTTTATTTCATTTAGTCACATGATTTCTTAATTTGCAGTATGTTTTACCTTTTTCCTAATCTCTTTTGGCTAACCATACCATTTTTCAATTCCTCATCAATCCAAGGGGATTTAACAGTTTTTACAGTCATTTTCTTAATGGGTGCATGCTTATTAGTAACTGGAATAAGTAGTTTCATAAATGCATCAAGTGCAGCGTTGGGTTGCTCCTCATTACACCACAAACCAGCAAATATTCTTTACATCATCAACATATGAATCACTACAAAACTTTGTGTATGACCTCTTATACACTATGTTAGGCCCAGCCTTTGGAACTTTGGTTTTCCTAGATATGGCTATTATATTCTGATCACTACAGCCGATGGATTTGGATACTGCTTTAAAGCACATTTCTGCAGCATTAGTAAATATGTGATCAATACATGTTGATGATTTCATTCCTGTGCTGTTTGTAACTACCCTGGTAGGTTGACTGACAACCTGATCCAGGTTGTAGGCACTGGTTACAGTTTGAAGTTTTTTCCTGAGTGGGCAGCTTGATGATAGCCAGTCAATATTTAAATCACCTAGAAAATATACTTCTCTGTTGATATCGCATACGTTATCAAGCATTTCACACATATTATCCATATAATGACTGTTAGCACTTGGTGGTCTATAGCAGCTTCCCACAAGAATGGGCTTCAGGTGAGGCAGATGAATTTGTAGCCATATTACTTCAACAGTGGAAGAAATATAAAAAGTAGGTGGGCGTGGGTTCCTCAGTAGCTTATGTAGGTTTGCTACTTGCTTGCTAAGAGTAGCTACTTCGCTCCTGTAGTCCTCCACAAGCAAGCAGTTGCTACATTGAAAGTCAGCGCGGTCCACATTGTCCCGGAACAATCCAAAGTAAACACAGCTCCTGCAACACTGGAAACCTTTAATAGCGGCCTCCATTTGAGACCTTTTTTTTGAGGCCACTGAGTGTGGGGGTGCTTTGCTGCTGGCGCTGTCTGTGATTTATTTAGAATTCAAGGCACACTTAACCAGCATGGCTACCACAGCATTCTGCAGCAATTCGCCATCCCACCTGGTATGCGCTTTGGGACTACCATTCGTTTTTTTCACAGGACAATGACCCAACACACCTCCAGGCTGTGTAAGGGCTATTTGACCAAGAAGGAGTGATGGAGTGCTGCATCAGATGATCTGGCCTCCACAATCACCCGACCTCAACCCAATTGAGATGGTTTGGGATGAGTTGGACCGCAGAGTGAAGGAAAAGCAGCCAACAAGTGCTCAGCATATGTGGGAACTCCTTCAAAACTGTTGGAAAAGCATTCCTCATGAAGCTGGTTGAGAGAATGCCAAGAGTGTGCAAAGCTATCATTAAGGCAAAGGGTGGCTACTTTGAATATATTTTGATTTGTTTAACACTTTGTTGGTTACTACATGATTCCATATGTGTTATTTCAAAGTTTTGATGTCTTCACTATTATTCTACAATGTAGAAAATGGGTAGGTGTGTCCAGACTTTTGACTGGTACTGTATATTTTTTACATTAATCCAGCAGATACTATAGCTGCAGGCCTGCTCCCAGACTGGCAGTCAGAGCAGCGCATCAGTGGTTATATCCCAGCCTGGCAGTCAGAGCAGCGCATCAGTGGTTATATTAATGAGATTTCAATCAAATTCAGTCAGTCAATAAAGCTCTCTGGTACAAATTGCCAAGGAACATTGGGCTCTGGGGTGAGCTCATTTAAATGAATCCATATTCAGTACACTGTGACCTGTGACCTGTTAGAACTGGCTGGGCCAATAGGTTCAATTAGAGAATGACATTGCATAATAGCCTACTGTGACTATAGCTCTCTGTCTCTTACAGCCGGTACCAATTCCCTCCCTACTCCTTCCCCTTGGCCCTAACCCTTCCCCTTGGCCATACTCCTTCCCCTTGGCCCTAACCCTTCCCCTTGGCCATACTCCTTCCCTTTGGCCCTAACCCTTCCCCTTGGCCATACTCCTTCCCTTTGGCCCTAACCCTTCCCCCTACTCCTTCACCGTCCCCCTACTCCTTCCCCATGGCCATACTCCTTCCCCTTGGCCCTACTCCTTCCCCATGGTCCTACTCCTTCCCCTTGGCCCTACTCCTTCCCCAGGGCCCTACTCCTTCCCCCTGACCTTACTCCGTCCCTTGGCCCTACTCCTTCCCCTTGGCCCTACTCCTTCCCCATGGCCCTACTCCTTCCCCATGGCCCTACTCCTTCCCCTTGGCCCTACTCCTTCCCCTTGGCCCTACTCCTTTCCCATGGCCCTACTCCTTCCCCTTGGCCCTACTCCTTCCCCTTGGCCCTACTCCTTCCCCATGGCCCTACTCCTTCCCCTTGGCCCTACTCCTTCCCCTTGGCCCTACTCCTTCCCTTTGGCCTTACTCTTTCCCCTTGGCCCTAACCCTTCCCCCTACTCCTCCCCCCTACTCCTTCCCCATGGCCCTACTCCTTCCCCTTGGCCCTACTCCTTCCCCTTGACCCTACTCCTTCCCCTTGTCCCTCCTTCTTCCCCTTGGCCCTACTCCTTTCCCATGGCCCTACTCCTTCCCCTTGGCCCTACTCCTTCCCCTTGGCCCTACTCCTTTCCCATGGCCCTACTCCTTCCCCTTGGCCCTACTCCTTCCCCTTGGCCCTACTCCTTCCCCATGGCCCTACTCCTTCCCCTTGGCCCTACTCCTTCCCCTTGACCCTACTCCTTTCCCATGGCCTTACTCCTTCCCCATGGCCCTACTCCTTCCCCATGGCCCTACTCCTTCCCCTTGGCCCTACTCCTTCCCCTTGGCCCTACTCCTTCCCTTTGGCCTTACTCTTTCCCCTTGGCCCTAACCCTTCCCCCTACTCCTCCCCCCTACTCCTTCCCCATGGCCCTACTCCTTCCCCTTGGCCCTACTCCTTCCCCTTGACCCTACTCCTTCCCCTTGTCCCTCCTTCTTCCCCTTGGCCCTACTCCTTCCCCTTGGCCCTACTCCTTCCCCTTGGCCCTACTCCTTCCCCATGGCCCTACTCCTTCCCCTTGGCCCTACTCCTTCCCCATGGCCCTTCCCCTTGGCCCTACTACTCGGCCCTACTACTTCTTCCCCTTGGCCCTACTCCTTCCCCTTGGCCCTACTCCTTCCCCATGGCCCTACTCCTTTCCCTTGGCCCTACTCCTTTCCCATGGCCCTACTCCTTCCCCATGGCCCTATTCCTCCCCCTTGGCCCTACTCCTTCAATGTTTCCAGATCTGAAGGGTCTCATGAAGCTTCTCTATGGTGCATATGTTCTTTTGACTCGTCACATACGCTGCTGTTTATTATCTATCCTGTTGCCTAGTCACTTTATCCTATTGCCTTGTCACCGGTTACCTATCTACCCCCGCAAATGGACTACTGGTACTGGTACCCCATGTTTATAGCCAAGTTATCATTACTCAGTACTGGTACCCCATGTATATAGCCAAGTTATCATTACTCAGTACTGGTACCCCATGTTTATAGCCAAGTTATCATTACTCAGTACTGGTACCCCATGTTTATAGCCAAGTTATCATTACTCAGTACTGGTACCCCTTGTAAATAGACAAGTTATCATTACTTAGTACTGGTACCCCTTGTAAATAGCCAAGTTATCATTACTCAGTACTGGTACCCCATGTTTATAGCCAAGTTATCATTACTCAGTACTGGTACCCCATGTTTATAGCCAAGTTATCATTACTCAGTACTGGTACCCCTTGTAAATAGACAAGTTATCATTACTCAGTACTGGTACCCCTTGTAAATAGCCAAGTTATCATTACTCAGTACTGGTACCCCATGTTTATAGCCAAGTTATCATTACTCAGTACTGGTACCCCATGTTTATAGCCAAGTTATCATTACTCAGTACTGGTACCCCTTGTTTATAGAGAAGTTATCATTACTTAGTACTGGTACCCCTTGTTTATAGACAAGTTATCATTACTCAGTACTGGTACCCCTTGTTTATAGACAAGTTATCATTACTCAGTACTGGTACCCCTTGTATATAGCCAAGTTATCATTACTCAGTACTGGTACCCCTTATTTATAGAGAAGTTATCATTACTCAGTACTGGTACCCCTTGTTTATAGCCAAGTTATCATTACTCAGTACTGGTACCCCATGTATATAGCCAAGTTATCATTACTCAGTACTGGTACCACATGTATATAGACAAGTTATTGTTACTCATTGTGGATTTATTCCTTGTGTTATTATTTTTCTATTATTTCTCTCTGTATTGTTGGGAAGGGCCCGTTAGCATTTCACTGTTAGTCCACCTGTTGTTTACGAAGCAGGTGACAAATAAAATTTGATTTGACTTTAGAGATATACAAACATTGAAGATCTGCAAATATCAGTAATTACATTATTGCCGCGCACCTGCAACAAGAAAACTCAGATGTGAGAGGGATTTTATTAAAAAATGGTAGATCTGAAAATATTGAAGGATTAGGGCCAACGGAAGGAAAGTTAATGTTTATTGTCATGAGTCTTGTCCTGGGGCAGAACTGAACGATTTCCACTAGATAGGCCAGCTGCAAAGTCAAAATTGGCTATATTATAAAAACTTAAATTTGCTTTTTGGTCTATGGTTAGGCATTAGGGTTAGCAGTATGATTAAGGAGAAAGAGATGGAGATAGAGGTGGGAGGAGAGACAGAGAGAGGGATCTGAGGAGAGACAGAGAGAGGGATAGAGGAGAGACAGAGAGAGGGACAGAGGGGGGAGGAGAGACAGAGAGAGGGATAGAGGGGGAGGAGAGACAGAGAGAGGGATAGAGGGGGAGGAGAGACAGACAGGGGGAGGAGAGACAGAGAGAGGGACCGAAGGGGGAGGAGATACAGAGAGAGGGATAGAGGGGGGAGGAGAGACAGAGAGAGGGACAGAGGGGGAGGAGAGACAGAGAGAGGGATAGAAGGGGAGGAGAGACAGACAGAGGGGGAGGAGAGACAGAGAAAGGGACAGAGGGGGGAGGAGATACAGAGAAAGTGACAAAGGGGGGAGGAGATACAGAGAGAGGGGGGAGGAGAGAGAAGGAATGAACAGACAGACAGACAGAAAGCAAAGTAGGGACAGAGGGACAGAGGGGGGAGGAGATACAGAGAGAGGGGGGAGGAGAGATAGAGGGGGGAGGAGAGACAGACAGAGGGATAGAGGGGGGTGGAGAGACAGACAGAGGGAGAGACAGAGAGAGGAACAGAGGGGGAGGAGATACAGAGAGAGGGGGAGGAGACACAGAAGGGGGAGGAGACACAGAAGGGGGAGGAGAGACAGACAGAGGGACAGAGGAGGGAGGAGAGACAGAAGGTGGAGGAGAGACAGACAGAGGGATAAAGAGAAAAATAAGCCGTCGTGTGAGAGAAAGAGATGAAAATAAATGTCACAGCTCAATGTGTCCCACTATCTCCAAGCTTACCGCATTTTATTTAACCTTTATTTAACTAGGCAAGTCAGTTAACCCGATGACGCTGGGCCAATTGTGCGCCGCCCTATGGGACTCCCAATCACAGCCGGTAGTGATACAGCCTGGCTATGTTTTATGATAATGTTATTACGCAAAACACAGGGCTCTATGTATTACTGTAGTAGGACTACTGTATACAAAACACAGGGCTCTATGTATTACTGTAGTAGACCTACTGTATACAAAACACAGGGCTCTATGTATTACTGTAGTAGACCTACTGTATACAAAACACAGGGCTCTATGTATTACTGTAGTAGGACTACTGTATACAAAACACAGGGCTCTATGTATTACTGTAGTAGACCTACTGTATACAAAACACAGGGCTCTATGTATTACTGTAGTAGACCTACTGTATACAAAACACAGGGCTCTATGTATTACTGTAGTAGACCTACTGTATACAAAACACAGGGCTCTATGTATTACTGTAGTAGACCTACTGTATACAAAACACAGGGCTCTATGTATTACTGTAGTAGACCTACTGTATACAAAACACAGGGCTCTATGTATTACTGTAGTAGGCCTACTGTATACAAAACACAGGGCTCTATGTATTACTGTAGTAGGCCTACTGTATACAAAACACAGGGCTCTATGTATTACTGTAGTAGGCCTACTGTATACAAAACACAGGGCTCTATGTATTACTATAGGAGACCTACTGTATACAAAACACAGGGCTCTATGTATTACTGTAGTAGGCCTACTGTATACAAAACACAGGGCTCTATGTATTACTGTAGTAGACCTACTGTATACAAAACACAGGGCTCTATGTATTGCTGTAGTAGGACTAGTGTATACAACACACAGGGCTCTATGTATTACTGTAGTAGACCTACTGTATACAAAACACAGGGCTCTATGTATTGCTGTAGTAGGCCACTGTATACAAAACACAGGGCTCTATGTGTTACTGTAGTAGACCTACTGTATACAAAACACAGGGCTCTATGTATTACTGTAGTAGGCCTACTGTATACAAAACACAGGGCTCTATGTATTACTATAGGAGACCTACTGTATACAAAACACAGGGCTCTATGTATTACTGTAGTAGGCCTACTGTATACAAAACACAGGGCTCTATGTATTACTGTAGTAGACCTACTGTATACAAAACACAGGGCTCTATGTATTGCTGTAGTAGGACTAGTGTATACAACACACAGGGCTCTATGTATTACTGTAGTAGACCTACTGTATACAAAACACAGGGCTCTATGTATTGCTGTAGTAGGCCTACTGTATACAAAACACAGGGCTCTATGTGTTACTGTAGTAGACCTACTGTATACAAAACACAGGGCTCTATGTATTACTGTAGTAGGCCTACTGTATACAAAACACAGGGCTCTATGTATTACTATAGGAGACCTACTGTATACAAAACACAGGGCTCTATGTATTACTGTAGTAGACCTACTGTATACAAAACACAGGGCTCTATGTATTATTGTAGTAGGCCTACTGTATACAAAACACAGGGCTCTATGTATTACTGTAGTAGACCTACTGTATACAAAACACAGGGCTCTATGTATTACTGTAGTAGACCTACTGTATACAAAACACAGGGCTCTATGTATTACTGTAGTAGGACTACTGTATACAAAACACAGGGCTCTATGTATTACTGTAGTAGGACTACTGTATACAACATGTTCTCATTTTCAATCTGATAGAACAGGAGTTTGAGAATATACAGATAAATTCGATAACATTGCTTCTACCTAATTTCTTATGACAACAATGAGAATTACACTACAACTTTGAACAAACCTTATAGATTTCCCTTTTACTCTGGTTCTTCTTGATGTTATGAAGATAAACCTTCATGGTAACATTAGTTATGTTTGTTACATTCGTAATGTTTTGTATTCTGTTCTTGTAATGAAAGTACTTTCAGAACCAAATGAACAAGAAAAAATATTCTAAAAGTATTTTATACATTTTTTATGAGGTTTCTATTTCTCCCATTCTTGTTTTTTTCAGCCATGGCCATCAGTGACCCGTTCTTCAGCGGTAACCAGTCATCCTGGATGTCTTTCCCTCCAGTCAGCATCAGACACAGGACAGACCTCAGGCTGCAGTTCCAGACTCTGTCACCAGAGGGCATCCTCTTCTACACAGCACAGCACCTCAGTGCCCGGGCCGGTAGGAACAACCATTCTATCCCTCTGCTCTGTTTTCATGTCATTTGTGGTTTATAGAAACGTGCTAATAATATAAATACATCCAGAATGACAACAACATTAATGACCATCGTATCCCTCTGTCCCTCTGTGGTCATGTCATCCACAGGAGACTTCTTCTGTGTGTCCCTGACATCAGGGTTGGTCCAACTGCGTTACAACCTGGGTTCTGGAACCAACGTGTTACAGTCCACTAACAGAGTGGACATCAGCGGAGGGACCTGGCACACGGTACCATGTCAAATCAAATCACATTTTATTTGTCACATGCTCCGAATATAACAGGTGTAGATCTTACAGTGAAATGCTTACTTACAAGCCCTTAACCAACAATGCAGCTGTAAGCGAAAAAAGTCACAATAGCACAATTGGTTAGGTGGCCGTATAACAGCAGCCATCTCCTCCTGCCCCATTATGTTCTTACACCTGTACAGAACAGACCGGAACATTCCAGCTGCGTTTGTGCTGAAAACACATCAGATATTTACAGGATCTGGCTAAATAATTAGAAAACACACACACGCAATTCATATTTTCTGTTAAGGTTTGATGTTTTTAATCATTCCAGGTGAGGACAGGCAGGACGGGCCACCAGGGGTTCCTGGTTCTGGACGGGCTGGAGGTGAAGCAGAACGACACCGAGGGAGGGATGTCCACTCTGGACGTGGCCACGGACCTCTTCGTCGGCGGGGTCTCCGACCTGAGCTCCATCTCTACGTTCTCCGTGGAGAACGAGCCTGTGGGTTTTACCGGAGGCGTGAGAGAGCTCGTCTTAAACGGACACGACTTTGACCTGACGGAGACAGGGGCCCTGGGAGGGGCCAACGTGGGCGACTGGGACGGGACGGCGTGCGGGTACAAGGTGTGCCAGAACGGCGGCCTCTGTACTGCGTTGAGCGGCGCCGATTCTGACTCGTTTATGTGCACCTGCCCTCCTCGGTGGACGGGTCCTGTGTGTAACCAGTCGGTGTATTGTGTCAATAACCTGTGTCAACATGAGTCATTGTGTTTCTCTGATCTTGTGACTGGCTCATACGACTGTTTCTGTCCTCTCGGGTGGGAGGGGAGGTACTGCGATAAGCAGGTAGGCCTATCCATGACCACTCTGAAGTTCGTTGGGAAATCATATCTGAAATACAGGGATCCTAAATTCAACACAAGAAATCTGAGGTACACGCAGGTTGCGTTTAACTTTACAGCAAGCGGGAACGAAGGGTTGATTCTGTGGATGGGAAGAGCGGAGCACGATGACGACGACTACCTTGCTGTCGGGCTTCAGGAGGGGCACCTCAAAATCGCAGTCAACCTCGGAGAGAGGCTCTCCCTCCCGCTCACCTTCAGAAACGTCACGTTGTGTTGCAACAAATGGCATTACTTATCTCTCTCTCTGAACAGTACCCTTATTCAGGTGTTCCTGGGTGACCAGAGGGTCCTTTTCGAAGACGTGGACCCCTTCGAGCGTTACGTTGCCATGAATTACGGGGGTCTGTTGTACTTGGGAGGGTTCGAGTTGCACAGGAACATCTCAACAGTGACGTCTGGGCTGTTTACCAAAGGGTTTGTGGGAGATCTTAAAGATGTGCGTTTGTATCAGGACCCCAGACAACTACAGTTCCTGCAAAACAGCAAAGGATTTAATGTTCACAAAAGTAATGAGTAGTTCTGTAACTTGTGAAAATAGGTGATTAATGTGTTGTGATACCAAGAAATTCATAGAATTGGTTTCTAGAATGTAATAATTTAAGTTCTTTATACACTATTTGTTTGGCAATCCAAGTTGTATTCATTATGGAAGAAAACAGAGAGGACAACTTCCTGGAATTGTTAATAAGCGTTTGTGTTGTTTTAAATCCATTGTGTGCCCTGATGAACACAACTCTGTTGAAACTGCCAACTCCTCAGTAGATGGTTTATACCCTGAGTATTCCAAACATTAAGAACACCTTCCTAATATAGAGTTGCTCCCCTCCCTTTAACCCTCAGAACAGCCTCAATTCTTTGAGGCATGGACTCTACAAGGTGTCGAAAGCATTCCACAGGGATGCTGGCCCATGATTCCCACAGTTGTGTCAAGTGGCTGGATGTCCTTTGGCTGGTGGACCATTTTTGATACACACAGGAAACTGTTGAGCATGATAACCCCAGCAGCATTGCAGTTCTTGACACACTCAAACTGACACCTGCTACACCATTCAAAGGCACAAATCTTTAGTCTTGCCTATTCATCCTCAATGGCCCACACAATCCATGTCTCAAATAATGTCTCCTACACTGATTGAAGAGAAACTCAATAAGGGATCATAGCTTTCACCTGGTCAGTCTATGTCATGGAAAGAGCAGGTGTTCTTAATGTTTTGTGAAATATAGTTTTCATAATATACATTCCTCTTCTCAACAATAAGATCACCTTTATTACCAGCTGTACATGAACACAGTGCAGAAGGCACACTTGATTTCAGAATGTACATGACAAGCCAAAATGTACATAGACAATATTTGTCGATAGAAAAAAAACAATTTCTGTATAGCAATTTAAAAAAATAAAATGCAAAAAACAAAATAAGAGAAGCTGCTTTAATTAAAATGTTGTTGTTTTCTGCTACTCAAATGGTTAGTTTCTCTCCGCTGTATTAAATTCATGTCATACTGTTGAAGTGACCAGAACTTTCCCTCCATCTCTACTCCAACAGCCTGTTATTTTGTGTTTCATGCTATAGAAAACATTCAAAGAATAGTTCAGCGATTTTACATATTAAGATTTGTTTCTTTACGCTGAAAACAATCTATGGACAAGGGGAGCGACTACAATCCACACTAAGTATTAGCAACATTAGCGGTTTGGGATCATTTCCCTGTCTAAGTCAATCTAGCATGTGTTAACATGCCCAAATCATTGCTGCCTCCTTATCCATAGACTGCTTTTAAAAGGTATGGAAACATATGTGAAATCATTGAGCTATTCCTTTAACCACTTGTTGTGATCCATATCAGAGCACATAATGCTCAGTGCACCAAGTCACCATGTGACACGCAGAATACAGAAATATACAGTAAAATTAACACTTAAAAAAACAGGAGATTTTCAAAAGGTGAAATATCACCTCAAAGCCTTAACGGTTGGTTTTTAAGAAAGCAGATCTCAGAATGTGTTAATAATCCTACTGAAAGTGTTGACCTCTACTGTATTTTAAAAATAACATATAAAAAGGGACAATGCCACTAAAACTGTTGTAGGGTAGACCATCTCAGGGTGGGGTAGTACAAAAGAAAACTCATGAGTGACTGTCTTTGGAACTTCTCCTCGATTTCTCATAATCAGAGTCTCTCCTGCTGTGTTTGTGACGGTTCCCGTGGTCACCGTCGCTGTGGTGACGTTCTTTCCTCCTCTCGCTGTGACCGTGGCGCTGGTCTTTAGAGTGGTGCCGGCTCCCTCTGTGGTGAGAAGAAGAGTCTTTACTCCGGTCTCTCTCTCTGCTCCGGCTTCTGTCACCTTTCTTTCCCCTCTCTTGGCTGTGGTTCCGGCTCTTCTCTCCGTGACGGGACTCACTGTGGTGCCGGTGCCTCCCGTACTGGTCCCTGTCCTCCTTCTTGTGGCCCGACCCGGGCTGCCTGTCCCAGGGGTCACTGTACAGAAGCCTCTCTGCTGCCCCCTTCTGGTCCTCTTTGGCAGCGGCGGATGGGGGCGGGTTCAGGTTGGGATTGGACGACTCAGCGGAGGCAAACCTCTGAGGGTCACCACCGTAAGCTAACGGTAGCCCCCCGGGGAAAGAGTTGGGAGATGTGGGTCCTGGACCAGGTTGAGCCCACTGTGTTATTCCAGCATGATTCTGCATCTGTGGGTCGTGAGGTGGCGGGTACATCATGGGTGGTGGGGGGCCAGTAGGGTAGCTGAAGTTGGTGGGTAGCTGGGGCGGGTGCTGGAAATGTGGCGGTGCGGTGTTACCGAAGGGGGGGACAGGTGGTGCTGGCTGGTACTGGAAGTCTACAGGAGGTCCTCCAGGCTGGAGGGGGATGGGACCATAGGGACCAACCTGTAGTGGGCCATGGTTTGGAGGTGGGGGGCGTCTGTAGTCTGTCTGGTGGTGGTGGGAGGGGTATCCGTGTTGAGCTGCCATAGGACGATACTTCCTGGTGGTCAGAACAGGAACAGGTTGGGGGTGACCCTGTGATCCTGCTGATTGGACAGCAGTTGGTTCTTCAGTCATATTGGAATACGCAGAGCTTTTCTTCAGGATTCCACTCGGAAGGGGTTTTGGTGTGGGGACGCTTTCCTCGACAGAAGCGTTGGAGATGGCTGTAGGAGACAAGAGAGTAGGTGTCTCCTCTTCTTTGGATTTGTCCTTTTCGCACAACGCCGAATCTCCTTTGTTTAAGGAGCCGTCTGTGTTAGGATCCGTGGAGAGGCTGGCCAGGAACGACTCTGTCGAGACGTCTGGAGGTTTGTCTTTCAGAGAGACCGACGGGCCACGGTAAGCCACACCCTCTTCTTTCGCCAACGCGTTGTTGTTTGCGGTAGATGTTTCAGCCAAGCTGGAAGACACAGGTTCCTCTGCTTTGACCGGTTTGGGTTCCCTCTTCTTGATGACAAAACCAGTCTGTCTGTGAGCACCAGCGCTGGGACTCTTAATGGTGGTGGAGCTTCCTGGAGTGGTTGCTGCTCCTCCGTCAGCCTTGGAGGTCTGTGGAGCCGAGGGCTCTCGACCATCATCACCCAGCAGTGGAGGGTTACCTGAGGAAGGAAGGAGCAAGCCGAAACGTAAGGTGTGGTTCAAAGACATGTTGCTATTATGAGTTCAAAGAAAAACAAACAAAGCTTCAAATTGCAAATGGTGTTCAAGTGAACACAGGCCTTTTATGTTTACCTGAGAAGTCTGGCAGGGGCAGAAGCTCCCCGCCCCAACTACGCAACACCCCCGGAAGGAAACGTAGTGGTTGGTACCCCTCTTCAGTATCTTCACCTTCAGCTTTCTCAGAGATGTCTGTACTAGACTGTTCTG